>NW_025758796.1:0-4961 GCF_021184085.1 Oncorhynchus gorbuscha | reverse complement strand
TGAGAACTTGTTAACATTTAACATTTAAGTCATTTAGCAGACGCTCTTATCCAGAGCGACTTACAAATTGGTGCATTCACCTTATGACATCCAGTGGAACAACCACTTTACAATTGTCATGCAGGTGAAAGAGGACCCAAAAGCGACTTAACAGAAACAGAGTTTATTTAAATCCAAACAGGGAATAACAAAAATCCTCTAGTCTGTAGAGGGGAATAACTAGAGAAGCGGCCACAGACTGCAGGTCGCTTCGGGTAGGCGCAGGCCGTAGTTGATAGAGCCACCTGCTCACACGCAGCATCTGATGAAGGCAAAAAACACGACAGGACAGGGCGAAACACAATCACAGCATGGTGAATACAAAACAAGGAACCGACGGGACAGGAACGGAACACAAAGGAATAAATAGGGACTCTAATCAGGGAAAGGATCGGGAACAGGTGTGGGAAGACTAAATGATGATTAGGGGAATAGGAACAGCTGGGAGCAGGAACGGAACGATAGAGAGAGGAGAGAGAGGGAGGGGGAGAGAGGGGATAGAAAAAGGGAACGAACCTAATAAGACCAGCAGGGGGAAACGAACAGAAGGAAAAGCAAAATGACAAGATGATATAAGACAAAACATGACAGTACCCCCACTCACCGAGCGCCTCCTGGCGCTCTCGAGGAGGAACACTGGCGGCAACGGAGGAAATCATAGATCAAACGGTCCAGCACGTCCCGAGAAAGAACCCAACTCCTCTCCTCAGGACCGTAACGAAAACGATAAAAAGGGAAACTAGGGTACTACTCTAAAAAAAAAATGAGAACTAGGGACAGACTGAGACACAGCAAGGGCAGGAACAAGAACAGGAGAGATGCGATGGCAGGGAACAGACTGAGACCCAGCAAGACCAGGAGCAGAAGCAGAAAAAAATTACCAGACTTCTTCTGCGCGCAGTCTGAACACGCAGCCACGAAACGGCGCGTGTCACGCTCCTGAGTCGGCCACCAAAAGCGCTGGCGAATAGACGCAAGAGTGCCTCGAACACCGGGATGACCAGCTAACTTGGCAGAGTGAGCCCACTGAAGAACAGCCAGACGAGTGGAAACAGGAACGAAAAGGAGGTTACTAGGACAAGCGCGCGGCGACGCAGTGTGCGTGAGTGCTTGCTTAACCTGTCTTTCAATTCCCCAGACTGTCAACCCGACAACACGCCCATAAGGAAGAATCCCCTCGAGATCAGTAGAAGCCACAGAAGAACTAAACAGACGGGATAAGGCATCAGGCTTGGTGTTCTTGCTACCCGGACGGTAAGAAATCACAAACTCGAAACGAGCGAAAAACAACGCCCAACGAGCTTGACGGGCATTAAGTCGTTTGGCAGAACGGATGTACTCAAGGTTCTTATGGTCTGTCCAAACGACAAAAGGAACGGTCGCCCCTCCAACCACTGTCGCCATTCGCCTAGGGCTAGCGGATGGCGAGCAGTTCACGGTTACCCACATCATAGTTGCGCTCAGATGGCGACAGGCGATGAGAAAAATAAGCGCAAGGATGAACCTTATCGTCAGACTGGAAGCGCTGGGATAGAATGGCTCCCACGCCTACCTCTGAAGCGTCAACCTCGACAATGAATTGTCTAGTGACGTCAGGAGTAACGAGGATAGGAGCGGACGTAAAACGTTCTTTTAGAAGATCAAAAGCTCCCTGGGCGGAACCGGACCACTTAAAACACGTCTTGACAGAAGTAAGAGCTGTGAGAGGGGCAGCAACTTGACCGAAATTACGAATGAAACGCCGATAGAAATTAGCGAAACCTAAAAAGCGCTGCAACTCGACACGTGACCTTGGAACGGGCCAATCACTGACAGCTTGGACCTTAGCGGAATCCATCTGAATGCCTTCAGCGGAAATAACGGAACCGAGAAAAGTAACGGAGGAGACATGAAAAGAGCACTTCTCAGCCTTTACGTAGAGACAATTCTCTAAAAGGCGCTGTAGAACACGTCGAACGTGCTGAACATGAATCTCGAGTGACGGAGAAAAAATCAGGATATCGTCAAGATAGACAAAAACAAAAATGTTCAGCATGTCTCTCAGAACATCATTAACTAATGCCTGAAAAACAGCTGGCGCATTGGCGAGACCGAACGGCAGAACCCGGTACTCAAAATGCCTAACGGAGTGTTAAACGCCGTTTTCCACTCGTCCCCCTCTCTGATGCGCACGAGATGGTAAGCGTTACGAAGGTCCAACTTAGTAAAGCACCTGGCTCCCTGCAGAATCTCGAAGGCTGATGACATAAGGGGAAGCGGATAACGATTCTTAACCGTTATGTCATTCAGCCCTCGATAATCCACGCAGGGGCGCAGAGTACCGTCCTTCTTCTTAACAAAAAAGAACCCCGCCCCGGCCGGAGAAGAAGAAGGCACTATGGTACCGGCGTCAAGAGACACAGATAAATAATCCTCGAGAGCCTTACGTTCGGGAGCCGACAGAGAGTATAGTCTACCTCGAGGAGGAGTGGTCCCCGGAAGGAGATCAATACTACAATCATACGACCGGTGAGGAGGAAGGGAGTTGGCTCGGGACCGACTGAAGACCGTGCGCAGATCATGATATTCCTCCGGCACTCCTGTCAAATCGCCAGGTTCCTCCTGGGAAGTAGGGACAGAAGAAACGGAGGGATGGCAGACATTAAACACTTCACATGACAAGAAACGTTCCAGGATAGGATAGAATTACTAGACCAATTAATAGAAGGATTATGACATACTAGCCAGGGATGACCCAAAACAACAGGTGTAAACGGTGAACGGAAAATCAAAAAAGAAATAGTCTCACTGTGGTTACCAGATACTGTGAGGGTTAAAGGTAGTGTCTCAAATCTGATACTGGGAAGATGACTACCATCTAAGGCAAACATGGGCGTAGGCTTGTCTAACGGTCTGAAAGGAATGTTATGTTTCCGAACCCATGCTTATCCATGAAACAACCCTCAGCCCCAGAGTCAATCAAGGCACTGCATGTAGCACCCGAACCGGTCCAGCGTAGATGGACCGACATAGTAGTACAAGATCTAGATGAAGAGACCAGAGTAGTAGCGCTCACCAGTAGCCCTCCGCTTACTGATGGGCTCTGGCCTCTTACTGGACATGAATTAACAAAATGTCCAGCAACTCCGCAATAGAGGCACAGGCGGTTGGTGATCCTCCGTTCCTCTCCTTAGTCGAGATGCGAATCCCTCCCAGCTGCATGGGCTCAGTCTCAAAGCCAGAGGAGGGAGATGGTTGCGATGCGGAGCAGGGAAACACCGTTGATGCGAGCTCTCTTCCACGAGCCCGGTGACGAAGATCTACCCGTCGTTCTATGCGGATGGCGAGACAATCAAAGAGTCCACATCTGAAGGAACCTCCCGGGAGAGAATCTCATCCTTAACCACTGCGTGGAGTCCCTCCAGAAAACGAGCGAGCAGCGCCGGCTCGTTCCACTCACTAGAGGCAGCAAGAGTGCGAAACTCAATAGAATAATCCGTTATGGACCGTTCACCTTGGCATAAGGAAGCCAGGGCCCTAGAAGCCTCCCTACCAAAAACTGAACGGTCAAAAACCCGAATCATCTCCTCTTTAAAGTTCTGGAACTTGTTAGAGCAATCAGCCCTTGCCTCCCAGATAGCTGTGCCCCATTCTCGAGCCCGGCCAGTAAGGAGTGAAATGACGTAAGCAACCCGAGCTCTCTCTCTAGAGTATGTGTTGGGTTGGAGAGAGAACACAATCTCACACTGCGTGAGAAAGGAGCGGCACTCAGTGGGCTGCCCGGAGTAGCAAGGTGGGTTATTAACCCTAGGTTCTGGAGGCTCGGCAGGCCAGGAAGTAACAGGTGGCACGAGACGTAGACTCTGGAACTGTCCAGAGAGGTCGGAAACCTGAGCGGCCAGGTTCTCCACGGCATGGCGAGCAGCAGACAATTCCTGCTCGTGTCTGCCGAGCATGGCTCCTTGGATCTTGACGGCAGTGTAACGAGCGTCTGAAGTCGCTGGGTCCATTACTTGGTCGGTTCCTTCTGTCATGCAGGTGAAAGAGGACCCAAAAGCGACTTAACAGAAACAGAGTTTATTTAAATCCAAACAGGGAATAACAAAAATCCTCTAGTCTGTAGAGGGGAATAACTAGAGAAGCGGCCACAGACTGCAGGTCGCCGGGTAGGCGCAGGCCGTAGTTGATAGAGCCACCTGCTCACACGCAGCATCTGATGAAGGCAAAAACACGACAGGACAGGGGCGAAACACAATCACAGCATGGTGAATACAAAACAAGGAACCGACGGGACAGGAACGGAACACAAAGGAATAAATAGGGACTCTAATCAGGGGAAAGGATCGGGAACAGGTGTGGGAAGACTAAATGATGATTAGGGGAATAGGAACAGCTGGGAGCAGGAACGGAACGATAGAGAGAGGAGAGAGAGGGAGGGGGAGAGAGAGGGATAGAAAAAGGGAACGAACCTAATAAGACCAGCAGGGGGAAACGAACAGAAGGAAAAGCAAAATGACAAGATGATATAAGACAAAACATGACAACAATAGTGCATCTAAATATTTTAAGGGGGGGTGAGAGAAGGATTACTTTATCCTATCCTAGGTATTCCTTAAAGAGGTGGGGTTTCAGGTGTCTCCGGAAGGTGGTGATTGACTCCGCTGTCCTGGCGTCGTGAGGAGTTTGTTCCACCATTGGGGAGCCAGAGCAGCGAACAGTTTTGACTGAGCTGAGCGGGAACTGTACTTCCTCAGTGGTAGGGAGGCGAGCAGGCCAGAGGTGGATGAACGCAGTGCCCTTATTTGGGTGTAGGGCCTGATCAGAGCCTGGAGGTACTGAGGTGCCGTTCCCCTCACAGCTCCGTAGGCAAGCACCATGGTCTTGTAGCGGATGCGAGCTTCAACTGGAAGCCAGTGGAGAGAGTGGAGGAGCGGGGTGTTCTC
>NW_025758795.1:0-4962 GCF_021184085.1 Oncorhynchus gorbuscha | reverse complement strand
GTTCAAATAAACAGTAACTGAATGCCTTGATGCCTGTCTGCCAGCTTTATATATCATATTTAAATATATAGTCTGTATGAGCAAACCATTTTCATGAACGGGGTGGTGTACTTAATCACTGCTATCATCTCAAACGGGTGTCAATGTCATTCTTATTTAACTACAAAAAAAATACTATTACTATTACTATTACAGGCCTATAATTCTAGATTATGTTTGCTTGATATGTGTATTGAAACAGATAATGGAATGGCCTTTATCAGTGATATGTGGAGAATTAAACAATAATTATATTTTCAGAATTATAATGGTTATTATAATGACATTATTGTCAATGAGGAGGACAGGGTGCCTTGTCTCTCACAGTGAACCGCTGCCGCTGTTTGTTGGCACAGGATGTCCAGGAGATAAATCAGGGAATATACCGTCCCAAATGACACCCTACTCCCTACATAGTGCACAACTTTGACCAGAGCCCTGTGAGCAAACCGGGTGCCATTTGGGATGCTGCTCGTGTCTTGCGTAGGCTTCCTCTCTACACAGCATGTAGTGCTGAGTGAGCCATACCAGTATCTATTTTCCCCACTTTTTCTCTATAACAGCAATAACAAAGGCCAAACACACTTACCGGAGAAATCGGGAGAGGACCATGCACTGTGCGTGTTCAGAGCCAGGATGAGGAAGAGGGACAGAGAACAGCCAGGACCTCCAGAAGCTCCATGGGACTGTCATGGTGCCCATCCTATATTACACACCACCAGTGGGGTGTATCACTATCTGCTGCTTGGCTGTTTACTGACTGTGAGCGAGTGGTCAATGATACCCATTGTCTTGACTGCCGAACAGTCCCCCTTTTCACAGTCAAAAGGATCAGCTGACTGTTGTGTGTGTGTGTGTGTGTGTGTGTGTGTGTGTGTGTGTGTGTGTGTGTGTGTGTGTGTGTGTGTGTGTGTGTGTGTGTGTGTGTGTGTGTGTGTGTGTGTGTGTGTGTGTGTGTGTGTGTGTGTGTGTGTGTGTGTGTGTGTGTGTGTATATACATAGGTACAATTGTGCATGCATGTGCTTGTGGGTGTGCATGCAAACATTTTTGTCCATTTGTGTGTTTATCACCTACAGTCCAAGGTGTGAGAACTATCGACCTACTGTATATAAAGAAGAGACCAATGTTATGTTATTGTTATTGACAATAAATAAGCTCAACACAGCTATTAGGTCCACATGGATACCTTCTTTGTTTAGTGTGATAACATGTATTGACCCTGCGTGTGTAACAGCCGAATCAAGACCCCCAGCAGCCCACTGGTCAACATGGAGGGTCCTGTTCATATAGACAAAGAGGTTATCTGCATTCCAAATGCAGGGGTGGAAAGAGTAATAATAATAATAATAATATATGCCATTTAGCAGACGCTTTTATCCAAAGCGACTTACAGTCATGTGTGCATACATTCTACAAGCCCTTAAACAACAATGCAGTTCAAGAAAAAGAGTTAAGAAAATATTTACTGAATAAACTAAAGTAAAAAAATAATCAAAAAAAGTAACAAGAAAATTACATAACAATGAGGCTATATACAGGGGGTAAAGGTTAGTCGAGGTCATTTGTAAAGTGACTATGGATAGATAATAAACAGAGTAGCAGCAGTGTAAAAACAAAGGGGGGGGGTCAATGTAAATGTTCGGGTGGCCATTTGATTAATTGTTCAGCAGCAGTCTTATGGCTTGGGGGTAGAAGCTGTTAAGGAGCCATTTGAACCTAGACTTGGCGCTCCGGTACCGCTTGCCATACAGTAGCAGAGAAAGTCTATGACTTGGGTGACTGGAGTCTGACAATTTTTGGGGCCTTCCTCTGACACGGCCTAGTATGTAAGTCCTGGATGTTAGGAAGCATGGCCCCAGTGATGTTCTGGGCCGTACACCCTACCCTCTGTAGCGCATTACCGGTTAGATGCTGTGCAGTTGCCATACCAGGCGATGATGCAACCGGTCAGGATGATCCTGATAGTGCAGCTGTAGAACTTTTTGACGATCTGGGGACCCATGCTAAATCTTTCAGTCTCCTGAGGGGGAAAAGGTGTTGTCGTGCCCTCTTCACAACTGTCTTGGTTTGTTTGGACCATGATAGTTCATTGGTGATATGGACACCAAGGAATTTGAAACTCTTGCCCGCTCCACTTCAGCCCTTTCGATGTTAATGGGGGCCTGTTCTGGCTCCACTTCAGCCCTGTCGATGTTAATGGGAGCCTGTTCCGCCCTCCTTTTCCTATAGTCCACGATCAGCTCCTTTAGTCTTGCTCACATTGCTCACACTCACACTATAATGACCAATGTTATGTTTAGAGGAAAAGGGGAACACTTGCAAGCTGAAGAACACCATCCCAAGCACGGGGCAGTATCATGTTGTGGGGGTGCTTTGCTGCAGGAGGGACTGGTGCACTTCACAAAATAGATGGCTTCATGAGGAAAGGAAAATTTTGGTGGATATATTGAAGCAACATCTCAAGACATCAGTCATGAAGTTAAAGCTTGGTCGCAAATGGGTCTTCCAAATGGACAATGACCCCAAGCATACTTCCAAAGTTGTGGAAAGACGGCTTAAGGACAACAAAGCCAAGGTATTGGAGTGGCCATCACAAATCCCTGACCTCAATCCCATAGAAAAATTGTGAGCAGAACTGAAAAGCGTGTGCGAGCAAGGAGGCCTACAAACCTGACTCAGCTACACCAGCTCTGTCAGGAGGAATGGGCCAAAATTCACCCAACTTATTGTGGGAAGCTTGTGGAAGGCTCCCTGAAATGTTTGACCCAAGTTAAACAATTTAAAGGCAATGCTACCAAATACTAATTGAGTGCATGTAAACTGACCCACTGGGAATGTGATGAAAGAAATAAAAGCTAAAATAAAATAAAATAATTCTCTCTACTATTATTGTGACATTTCACATTCTTAAAATAAAGTGGTGATCCTAACTGACCTAAGACAGGGAATTCTTACTAGGAATAAATGTTAGGAATTGTGAAACACTGAGTTTAAATGTATTTGGGTAAGGTGTATGTAAACTTCTGACTTCAACTGTAAATACACCCTTATACAGTACCAGTCAAAAGTGTAGACACACCTACTCATTCCAGGGAATTTTCTTTATTTTTTAAAACTATTTTCTACATTGTATAATAAATGCGAAATTACATCAAAATTATGAAATAACACATATGGAATAATGTAGTAACCAAAAGTGTTAAACAAATCAAAATATATTCAGAATATATATATTCTTCTTGCCTTGATAACAGCTTTGCAAACTCTTGGCATTCTCTCAACCAGCTTCATGAGGTAGTCTCCTGGAATGCATATCATTTAACAGTAGTGCCTTGTTAAAAGTTATCTGTGGAATTTCTTTCCTTAATGCATTTGAGCCAATCAGTTGCAATGTGACAAGGTAGGGGTGGTATACAGAAGACAGCCCTATTTGGTAAAAGACCAAGTCCGTAATATGGCAAGAACAGCAGTCCATCATAACTTTAAGACATGAAGATCAGTCAATCTGGAAAATTTCAAGAACTTTGAAAGTTTCTTCAAGTGCAGTCACTAAAACCATCAAGTGCTATGATGAACCTGGCTCTCATGAGGACCGCCACATGAGAGCTGCAGAGGATAAGTTCATTAGAGTTAATTGTACCTCAGATTGCAGCCCAAATAAATGCTTCACAGAGTTCATGTAACAGACACATCTCAACATCAACTGTTCAGAGGAGACTGCTTGAATAAGACCTTCATGGTCA
Source organism: Oncorhynchus gorbuscha (assembly GCF_021184085.1). Classification (NCBI taxonomy): domain Eukaryota; kingdom Metazoa; phylum Chordata; class Actinopteri; order Salmoniformes; family Salmonidae; genus Oncorhynchus; species Oncorhynchus gorbuscha. The sequence goes on along the minus strand of NW_025758795.1, from coordinate 1,179 downwards.
AATTGCTGCAAAGAAACCACTACTAAAGGACATCAATAAGAAGAGACTTGCTTGGGCCAAGAAACATGAGCAATGGACATTAGACCTGTGAAAATCTGTCCTTTTGTCTGATGAGTCCAAATTTGAGATTTTTGGTTCCAACCTCCATGTCTTTGTGAGACACAAAGTAGGTGACGGATGATCTCCGCATGTGTTGTTCCTACTGTGAAGCATGGAGTGGGAGGTATGATGGTGCTTTACAGACACTGCGATTTATTTTGAATTCAAGGCAAACTTAATGAGCACCACTACCACAGCATTCTGCAGCAATACGCCTCATCTCATCTGGTTTGCGCTAGTGGAACTATCATTTGTTTATCAACAGGACAATGACTCAACACACCTCCATGCCTGTGTAAAATATTTGATCAAGAAGGAGAGTGATGGAGTGTGACAGGATCAGATGACCTAGCCTCCACAATCACCCGACCTCAACCCAATTGAGTTGGACCGCAGAATGAAGGAAAATCAGCCAAAAAGTGCTCAGCATATGTGAGAACTCCTTCAAGACAATTGGAAAAGTATTCCAGGTACTCAAGTAGGACTATTGTTTCTTTTATGACATTTTACTCAAGTAGAAGTCAAATTACTTTTTTTTTAAATACATTCAAATTAAAAAGTAGCTCATTTAAAAGTACTCAGAGCAAAAGTAATTTAAAATAAAAACATTGGCCTTGATAATTAGCTAATTTCGCGGTTGTTACCCGACCGTCGTTACACATGAGAGAAAATGTATGTACAGTAAGAACTACGTTTTAATTTATTTTATGAGTTGCAGCAAGGCGCATGAAAACAAAGGATTTGTCAAAAATATACTAAAAATATACATTTGTCAACTTAAACATTCAAAGCAATGAAGATGTATTGGTAAAAAATATATACAAAATACAGTTAATAAACGAAGTTGCCAGACTTCTATATACAGTATATATACAGACTCCATAAATAAACATGTCGAATATTTTCACTATTCAATCCCTCACCCCCCTGTTACTTGTTACTTGTCCAGGGTCCCTTCCAGATATTCATAACTCCCCATTCCACACTCTTTCCTTCCTTTCTACTCAGTCCCTCACTCACAAAATGTATCTTTTAAGAGTACTAAAATATCATACTCAACTAGAAGTACTGTTACTATCA
>NW_025758793.1:0-4962 GCF_021184085.1 Oncorhynchus gorbuscha | reverse complement strand
TGCAGTTCACACTTCATGCAGCCTTGTCTTACGACAACATACTGTCATGTAGCAATGACAAGCAACTTTAATGTAACACTGATGTCAAAATGTCAGATGAAAAAGCAAGACATTACTTACTTTCAGAGGAGCAGCATAGCACACACCATTGAGGCCCACAAACAAAGCTGTGGAGTTTCCTTGAAGCAGAGCATAAAGAAAGAACGTTACAAATGCACAAAACCCAGCATCGAACCAGGGACCTTTAGATTCTCAGTCTAGCGCTCTCCCAACTGAGCTATTTCGAAAATCACTCAACTTCTTCTGTGGCACTTTCTGGACAGCTCAATTGTTGAAATGCACCGAGCCTCTCTGCAAGTGCTGGCACGTCAACAAACAAGTCCACCAACAGCATAGCCTGACAAGACTGGACCCTCTTGGTTGCTTCTTGCGAAGAAATTCAAACGGCTGGGAATTAGCTCAAATGCTTTGCATGCGTGAGGTAGTGGGATCGATGCCCACATTCTCCAAAAGCACATTGTTTTGGATCCAAGAAAACTCAGTTCACACTTCATGCAGCCTTGTCTTACGACAACCTACCCTCATGTAAACAATGTCAAGAAACTGTCATGTAACAATGACAAGAAACTCTCATGTAACACTGATGTCACAATGTCAGATGAAAAGAAAGACTTACTTTCAGAGAGCAGCGTATCACACACTCTAACCAACTGAGCTAACCGTCCGCTGGCTACAGAGCACAATTGTTGAGATGCACCGAGCCTCTGCAAGTGCTGGAGCACAAACTAACAAGTCCACCAACAGCATAGCCTGACAAGACTGTACACTCTTGGCTGTTTCCTTGTGGCAATTCCAAAACAGCTGGGAATTTGATCAATTGGTACTGTGTTTGCTTAGCATGCTATAGGTAGTGGGATCGATGCCCGCATTCCCCAAAAGCACATTGTTTTATGGATCCAAGAAAGCTGCAGTTCACACTTCATGCAGCCTTGTCTTACGACAACCTACTGTCATGACAACAATGACAAGCATGCTTTAATGTAACACTGATGTCAAAAATGTCAGATGAAATAGCAAGACATTACTTACTTTGAGAGGAGCAGCGTAGCATACACCATTGAGGACCACAAACAAGCTGTGGAAAGTTTCCTTGAAGCCAGAGCATAAAGAAAGAACAAATAATGCAACCCTGATCGAACCAGGACCTTGTGATCTTCAGTCTAACGCTCTCCCAACCAAGCTATTCTGGCACCATTCAACAACTTGTAATTCTGTGGCACCCTTGGACAATTCACATGCATGTGACTCATAATTTTGACACTCAAAATGTACATGATAGCCAGTATGGGGATCTGGCACGACCTTTGGCGTTATTAGCACCACACTATAACCAATCATAACCGGCCATTTGCTATTTTTATACCTCAATTGTTGAATGCACCGAGCCCTGCAGGTGCTGGCATCGATGCCCACAAACAAGTCCAAAACAGCATTGCCTTATGGATCAAGACTGGTTCACACTTCTTGGCTTGTCTTCGACAACCTACTGTCATGAAACAATGACAAAAACTATTGGGAATTAGTAACACTGATGTCAAAATGTCAGATGAAAAAAGCAAGACATTACTTACTTTCAGAGGAGCAGCGTGCCCACCATTGAGGACCACAAAAAAGCACATTGTTTTAAGCCAGGCATAAAAAAGAAAACCCAGTTCACACTTCAGGATGCCAGCCTTGTCTTCAGTCTAACCTACTGAGTCATGTAGCAATGACTCAAGCAACTTTACCCTTGAAACACTGATGTCACAATGTCAGATGAAAAAGTACAAGCATTACTTACTTTCAGAGGAGCAGCGTATCACACACTCCCAACCAACTGAGGCCAGCCATTTACAAACAAATTGTTGAAATGCACCGAGCCTCTGCAAGTGCTGAGCACAAAGAAACAAGTCCAAACAGATAGCCTGAAAACCTTCCTCTTGTCCAATCTCCAAATGGACCTTAGACAGCATGCTGTCCAACTGAGCATTCTTGCCCAATTCTCCAAAAGCATTGTTTTATGGAACCCTCCAGTTCACAATTCACATGCCTTGTGCTTACTTTGACAAGAAACTGTCATGTAACACTGATGTCACAATGTCAGATGAAAGAAAGACATTACTTACTCACACACTCTAACCAACTGAGCTAACCGGCCGCTGCTACAGAGCACAATTGTTGAGATGCACTGGAGCCTCTGCAAGTGCTGGCAGCACAAACTAACAAGTCCACCAACAGCATAGCCTGACAAGACTGGACACTCTTGGTTGCTCCTTGTGGCAATTCCAAACAGCTGGGGAATTTGATCAATTGGTATTGTGTTTGCTTAGCATGCTATAGGTAGTGGGATCGATGCCCGCATTCCCCAAAAACACATTTTTTATGGATCCAAGAAAGCTGCAGTTCACACTTCATGCAGCCTTGTCTTACGACAACCTACTGTCATGTAGCAATGACAAGCAACTTTAATGTAACACTGATGTCAAAATGTCAGATGAAAAAGCAAGACATTACTTACTTTCAGAGGAGCAGCGTAGCACACACCATTAAGGCCCACAAACAAAGCTGTGGAAAGTTTCCTTGAAGCCAGAGCATAAAGAAAGAACAAATACCGCAACCCGGGATCGAACCAGAGACCTCTAAATCTTCAGTCTAACGCTCTCCCAACTGAGCTATTCCGGCAAATCACTCAAACTAATTCCGTGGCACCCTTGACAATTCACATGCATGTGACTCATAATTTTGACACTCAAAATGTACATAATAGACAGTATGGGGATCAAACCCATGACCTTGGCGTTGTTAGCACCACACTCTAACCAACTGAGCTAACCGGCCATTTGCTATTTTAATCAATTGTTGAAATGCACCAAGCCTCTGCAAGTGCTGGCACTTCAAAGAACAAGTCCAACAACAGCATAGCCTGACAAGATTGGACCCTCTTGGTTGCTTCTTGCGGAAATTCCAAACGGCTGGGGAATTAGCTCAAATGCTTTGCACGCGTGAGGTAGTGGGATCGATGCCCACATTCTCCAAAAGCACATTGTTTTATGGATCCAAGAAAACTCCAGTTCACACTTCATGCAGCCTTGTCTTACGACAACCTACTGTCATGTAGCAATGACAAGCAACTTTAATGTAACACTGATGTCAAAATGTCAGATGAAAAAGCAAGACATTACTTACTTTCAGAGGAGCAGCGTAGCACACACCATTGAGGCCCACAAACAAAGCTATGGAAAGTTTCCTTGAAGCCAGAGCATAAAGAAAGAACAAATACAGATGCCGAAACCCGGATCGAACCAGGGACCTTTAGATCTTCAGTCTAACGCTCTCCCAACTTAGCTATTCTGGCAATTCACTCAACATAATTCTGTGGCACCCTTGACAATTCACATGCATGTGACTCATAATTTTGACACTCAAAATGTACATAATAGCCAGTATGGGGATCGAACCCATGACCTTGGCGTTATTAGCACCACACTCTAACCAACTGAGCTAACCGGCCATTTGCTATTTTGCTCAATTGTTGAAATGCACCGAGCCTCTGCAAGTGCTGGCACGTCAACAAACAAGTCCACCAACAGCATAGCCTGACAAGACTGGACCCTCTTGGTTGCTTCTTGCGGAAATTCCAAACGGCTGGGGAATTAGCTCAAATGCTTTGCACGCGTGAGGTAGTGGGATCGATGCCCACATTCTCCAAAAGCACAATGTTATATGGATCCAAGAAAACTCCAGTTCACACTTCATGCAGCCTTGTCTTACGACAACCTACTGTCATGTAAACAATGACAAGAAACTCTCATGTAACACTGATGTCACAATGTCAGATAAAAAAGAAAGACATTACTTACTTTCAGAGAGCAGCGTATCACACACTCTAACCAACTGAGCTAACCGGCCGCTGGCTACAGAGCACAATTGTTGAGATGCACCGAGCCTCTGCAAAGTGCTGGAGCACAAACTAACAAGTCCACCAACAGCATAGCCCACAGACTGGACACTCTTGGTTGCTCCTTGTGGCAATTCCAAACAGCTGAGAATTTGATCAAATGGTATTGTGTTTACTTAGCATGCTATAGGTAGTGGGATCGATGCCCGCATTCTCCAAAGCACATTGTTTTATGGATCGAAAGAAAGCTGCAGTTCACACTTCATGCAGCCTTGTCTTACGACAACCTACTGTCATGTAAACAATGACAAGAAACTCTCATGTAACACTGATGTCACAATGTCAGATGAAAAAGAAAGACATTACTTACTTTCAGAGAGCAGCGTATCACACACTCTAACCAACTGAGCTAACCGGCCGCTGGCTACAGAGCACAATTGTTGAGATGCACCGAGCCTCTGCAAGTGCTGGAGCGCAAACTAACGAGTCCACCAACAGCATAGCCTGACAAGACTGGACACTCTTGGTTGCTCCTTGTGGCAATTCCAAACAGCTGGGGAATTTGATCAATTGGTATTGTGTTTGCTTAGCATGCTATAGGTAGTGGGATCGATGCCCGCATTCCCCAAAAACACATTTTTTTTGTGGATCCAAGAAAGCTGCAGTTCACACTTCATGCAGCCTTGTCTTACGACAACATACTGTCATGTAGCAATGACAAGCAACTTTAATGTAACACTGATGTCAAAATGTCAGATGAAAAAGCAAGACATTACTTACTTTCAGAGGAGCAGCATAGCACACACCATTGAGGCCCACAAACAAAGCTGTGGAAAGTTTCCTTGAAGCCAGAGCATAAAGAAAGAACAGTTACAAATGCTAAAACCCAGCATCGAACCAGGGACCTTTAGATCTTCAGTCTAGCGCTCTCCCAACTGAGCTATTTCGGAAAATCACTCAACTTCTTCTGTGGCACCCTTGACAATTCACATGCATGTGACTCACAATTTTGACACTCAAAATGT
>NW_025758792.1:2500-4963 GCF_021184085.1 Oncorhynchus gorbuscha | reverse complement strand
CAGGCCTGGGGGTTGATGTAGTACATCAGGCCTGGGGGGTTGATGTGGTACATCAGGCCTGGGGGCTGATGTAGTATATCAGGCCTGGGGGGTTGATGTGGCATATCAGGCCTGGGGGTTGATGTGGTACACCCAGGCCTGGGGGTTGATGTAACACATCAGGCCTGGGGGGGTTGGATGTGGTATACCAGGCCTGGGGGTTGATGTGATATCAGGCCTGGGGGGTTGATGTGGTACATCAGGCCTGGGGGGGGGTTGATGTAGGTATATCAGGCCTGGGGGGGTTGATGTAGTATGATCAGGCCTGGGGGGTTGATGTGGTATATCAGGCCTGGGGGGGTTGATGTAGTATACTCAGGCTCTGGAGGGTTGAGCATGTAGTACATCAGGCCTGGGGCTGATGCAGTATATCAGGCCTGGGGGTTGATGTAGTAGCTATCAGGCCTGGGGGGGGGTTGATGTACAGTATATCAGGCCTGGGGGTTGATGTAGTATATCAGGCCGGTTGTGTGATATCAGGCCTGGGGGGTTGGATGTAGTACATCCAGGCCTGGGGGTTGATGTGGTACATATCAGGCCTGGGGGTTGGATCGTAGTATCTGATCTAGAGCCTGGGGGGGGTTGATGTGGCATATCAGGCCTGGGGAGTTGATGTAGCACATCAGGCCTGGGGTGATTGATGTAGTATATCAGGCCTGGGGGTTGATGTAGTACTATCAGGCCTGGGGGGTTGATGTAGACCAGACAGTATATCAGGCCTGGGGGTTGATGTAAGACCAGACTGTATATCAGGCCTGGGGGTTGATGTAGTATATCAGGCCTGGGGGTTGATGTAGTACATCAGGCCTGGGGGTGATGACCAGACAGTACATCAGGCCTGGGGGTTGATGTAGACCAGAGCTGTATATCAGGCCTGGGGGGTTGATGTAGTACATCAGGCCTGGGGTGATGTAGACCAGACAGTACATCAGGCCTGGGGGGTTGATGTGGACCAGACAGTATCAGGCCTGGGGGCTGATGTGGATACAGTACAGTATATCAGGCCTGGGGGTTGATGTATGACCTAGACTGTATGCATCAGGCCTGGGGGTTGATGTAGTATATCAGGCCTGGGGCTTGATGTGGCTACATCAGGCCTGGGGGTTGATGTAATATATCAGGCCTGGGGGCTGATGTAGTACACCAGGCCTGGGGGTTGATGTGGTATATCAGGCCTGGGGGTTGATGTAGTATATCAGGCCTGGGGGGTTGATGTGGTACACCAGGCTGTATATCAGGCCTGGGGGGTTGATGTGGTACACCAGGCTGTATATCAGGCCTGGGGGGTTGATGTGGTACCCCAGGCTGTATATCAGGCCTGGGGGGTTGATGTGGTACATCAGGCCTGGGGGTTGATGTGTAGTATCATCAGGCCTGGGGGTTGATGTGTGCATCAGGCCTGGGGGTTGATGTAGTATATCAGGCCTGGGGGTTGATGTGGTACATCAGGCCTGGGGGTTGATGTAGTATATCAGGCCTGGGGGTTGATGTGGTACATCAGGCCTGGGGGTTGATGTGGTATATCAGGCCTGGGGGTTGATGTAGCATATCAGGCCTGGGGGTTGATGTAGTATATCAGGCCTGGGGGGTTGATGTAGTATATCAGGCCTGGGGGTTGATGTGGTACATCAGGCCTGGGGGTTGATGTGGTATATCAGGCCTGGGGGGTTGATGTGGTACATCAGGCCTGGGGTTGATGTGGTACATCAGGCCTGGGGGTTGATGTAGTATATCAGGCCTGGGGGGTTGATGTAGTATATCAGGCCTGGGGGGTTGATGTGGTACCCCAGGCTGTATATCAGGCCTGGGGTTGATGTGGTACATCAGGCCTGGGGGTTGATGTGGTACATCAGGCCTGGGGGGTTGATGTAGTATATCAGGCCTGGGGGGTTGATGTAGTATATCAGGCCTGGGGGTTGATGTGGTACATCAGGCCTGGGGGTTGATGTGGTACATCAGGCCTGGGGGGTTGATGTGGTACATCAGGCCTGGGGGGTTGATGTGGTACATCAGGCCTGAGGGGTTGATGTGGTACATCAGGCCTGGGGGGTTGATGTGGTATATCAGGCCTGGGGGGTTGATGTAGTATATCAGGCCTGGGGGAGTTGATGTGGTATATCAGGCCTGGGGGTTGATGTAGTACACCAGGCCTGGGGGTTGATGTGGTACACCAGGCTGTATATCAGGCCTGGGGGTTGATGTGGTACATCAGGCCTGGGGGTTGATGTGGTACATCAGGCCTGGGGGGGTTGATGTGGTACATCAGGCCTGGGGGGTTGATGTGGTACATCAGGCCTGGGGGTTGATGTGGTACATCAGGCCTGGGGGTTGATGTGGTACATCAGGCCTGGGGGTTGATGTGGTACATCAGGCCTGGGGGGTTGATGTGGCTACATCAGGCCTGGGGGGTTGATGTAGTATATC
>NW_025758791.1:0-4964 GCF_021184085.1 Oncorhynchus gorbuscha | reverse complement strand
CACGTGGGCGGACGAAGAGAGAGCAGTAGGAGTAGCAGTGTTGTCTGTGGTGATCCATGTTTCCGTCAGTGCCAAGAAGTCGAGGACTGGAGGGAGGCATAGGCTGAGATGAACTCTGCCTTGTTGACCGCAGATTGGCAGTTCCAGAGGCTACCGGAGACCTGGAACTCCACGTGGGTCGTGCGCGCTGGGACCACCAGAGTAGGGTGGCCGCGGCCACGCGGTGAGGAGCGTTTGTATGGTCTGTGCAGAGAGGAGAGAACAGGGATAAACAGACACATAGTTGACAGGCTACAGAAGAGGCTACGCTAATGCAAAGGAGATTGGAATGACAAGTGGACTACACGTCTCGAATGTTCAGAAAGTTAAGCTACGTAGCAAGAATCTTATTGACTAAAATGATTAAAATGATACAGTACTGCTGAAGTAGGCCAGCTGGCAGTGGGTGCGTTGTTGACACTACACTAATCAAAAGATGCGTTCGTTGAGTGTAATAGTTTCTGCGGTGTTGCTATTCGGGGAGCTGGCTGGCTAGCTAGCAGTGTTGTTTACGTTACGTTGCGTTAAAGAACGACAATAGCTGGCTAGCGAAGACAAAATCGCTCTAGACTACACAATTATCTTTGATACAAAGGCATTTATGCGCTGGCTTTAAGTAGCTAGCTACGGTCAAGCAAATCAAACCTTAGTGCGTTGTACTGTAATGAAATGAAGTGAAAATGTGATACTACCCTGTGAATGCGACCGGGTAGTTGAGTTCTATACAGAGAGCGTTGGCTAAGCGTTGGCTTTAAGCGTTGGCTAGCTAGCAGAGTCACCTACGTTAAGGACGACAAATAGCTGGCTAGCTAACCCTCGGTAAATTAAGATAATCACTCAAGACTACACACTCTAAACCTAAACAACACAATTATCTTGGATACGATGATACGAAGACAGCAAAGACAGCTATGTAGCTAGCTAACACTACACTAATCAAATCGTTCAGTTGAGTGTAATAGTTTCTCCAGTGCAGCTAATCAGTGGACGTTAGCTAGCTGGCTAGTGAAGACTACGTTAGGACGAAATACGATAATTACGCAATTATCTTTGATACAAAGACGGCTATGTAGCTAGCTGAGAAGAAATTGCTAAGATTAGACAAATCAAACCGTTGTGATATAATGAAATATAACTAAAAGTTATACTACCCGCGGGAAGCGAGTGCGAATCACGACCACTGCGCTCCAACGGGCGAACTCTTAAGCTTATGGTTACGGTGACAGAGTCTTCTACAACACATTTAAAAATAATAATAATTTAAAAATGTAACCTTTATTTAGCTAGGCAAGTCAGTTAAGAACATATTCTTATTTTCAATGACGGCCTGGGAGCAGTGGGTTAACTGCCTGTTCAAGGGGCAGAGCGACAGATTTGTACCTTGTCAACAGGGGTTTGAACTCGCAACCTTCCGGTTACTAGTCCAACGCTCTAACCACTAGGCCACCCTGCCGCCTCTACACTCTAACCACTAGGCTACCCTGCCACCTTTACACACTAACCACTAGGCTACCCTGCCGCCTCTACACTCTAACCACTAGGCTACCCTGCCGCCTCTACACTCTAACCACTAGGCTACCCTGCCGCCTCTACACTCTAACCACTAGGCTACGCTGCCTCCTCTACACTCTAACCACTAGGCTACCCTGCCTCCTCTACACTCTAACCACTAGGCTACCCTGCCGCCTCTACACTCTAACCACTAGGCTACCCTGCCGCCTCTACACTCTAACCACTAGGCTACCCTGCCGCCTCTACACTCTAACCACTAGGCTACCCTGCCGCCTCTACACTCTAACCACTAGGCTACCCTGCCGCCTCTACACCCTAACCACTAGGCTACGCTGCCACCTCTACACTCTAACCACTAGGCTACGCTGCCACCTCTACACTCTAACCACTAGGCTACGCTGCCGCCCCACATGACATCATTATCATGTAATATTTGATGTGGAACTTGTCCAACAGAAAGCCACTCCAGCAGGGTGTGAGAACACCACGTCAGGGTTCAGGAGCAGTAGGAGGCGGTGGGGAGAGGCGTCAGTGAAGGCAGCAGACACCTGGGATGACTCTGACCTGGGCATCTCCCTCTCCAAGAAACCCAGCATCGCATCTCTCAGGGACAAACACCAGGACAACGACAACTACCGGTAGGTTCTTCTGCTTCTTCCCCTCGTCATGCCTGGTTAGGGACTAGGGCCTTCTGCTTCTTCCCCTCGTCACGCCTGGTTAGGGACTAGGGCCTTCTGCTTCTTCCCCTCGTCATGCCTGGTTAGGGACTAGGGCCTTCTGCTTCTTCCCCTCGTCATGCCTGGTTAGGGACTAGGGCCTTCTGCTTCTTCCCCTCGTCATGCCTGGCTAGGGACTAGGTTCTTCTGCTTCTTCCCCTCGTCATGCCTGGCTAAGGACTAGGGCCTTCTGCTTCTTCCTCTCGTCATGCCTGGCTAGGGCCTTCTGCTTCTTCCCCTCGTCATGCCTGGCTAGGGCCTTCTGCTTCTTCCCCTCGTCATGCCTGGCTAAGGACTAGGGCCTTCTGCTTCTTCCCCTCGTCATGCCTGGCTAAGGACTAGGGCCTTCTGCTTCTTCCCCTCATCATGCCTGGCTAGGGACTAGGGCCTTCTGCTTCTTCCCCTCGTCATGCCTGGCTAAGGACTAGGGCCTTCTGCTTCTTCCTCTCGTCATGCCTGGCTAGGGCCTTCTGCTTCTTCCCCTCATCATGCCTGGCTAGGGACTAGGGCCTTCTGCTTCTTCCCCTCGTCATGCTTGGCTAGGGCCTTCTGCTTCTTCCCCCCGTCATGCCTGGCTAGGGACTAGGGCCTTCTGCTTCTTCCCCTCGTCATGCCTGGATAGGGACTAGGGCCTTCTGCTTCTTCCTCTCGTCATGCCTGGCTAGGGAGTAGGGCCTTCTGCTTCTTCCCCTCGTCATGCTTGGCTAGGGACTAGGGCCTTCTGCTTCTTCCTCTCGTCATGCCTGGCTAGGGAGTAGGGCCTTCTGCTTCTTCCCCTCGTCATGCTTGGCTAGGGACTAAGGCCCTCTGCTTCTTCCCCTCGTCATGCCTGGCTAGGGCCTTCTGCTTCTTCCCCTCGTCATGCCTGGCTAGGGACTAGGGCCTTCTGCTTCTTCCCCTCGTCATGCCTGGCTAGGGGCTAGGTCCTTCTGCTTCTTCCCCTCGTCATGCCTGGCTAGGGACTAGGGCCTTCTGCTTCTTCCCCTCGTCACGCCTGGCTAGGGCCTTCTGCTTCTTCCCCTCGTCATGCTTGGCTAGGGACTAGGGCCTTCTGCTTCTTCCCCTCGTCACGCCTGACTAGGGCCTTCTGCTTCTTCCCCTCGTCATGCTTGGCTAGGGACTAGGTCAAGCTTTTTCTAGGCAGGTTACACGGTCAGGACAAACATAGCTGCAGATGAGACCTTGGTCTCAATAAGATTCCCAGCAACAGAATAGTTAAATACGCTGTTTTTCATAGTGTGGTTAGGAAAACTCCTAGTTCCTAGACATGATACATTCTTGTCTTAGAAAATTACACCCACTTATACAGTATTTCCACATGCGGTTTTATATTGATTCATGTATTGTTTGATTGTGTGTAGGTCTGCAGAGCCCAAGTACAACACGTCATCAGTGAAGCAGCACTATCTGCACCAGTCCAGATACCTCCCTGGTAAAGTCCTGTGGTACTGAAACCTGGACCTCCCTGGTAAAGTCCTGTGGTACTGAAACCTGGACCTCCCTGGTAAAGTCCTGTGGTACTGAACCCGGTAGGGTCCATATACCTCCCTGGTAAAGTCCTGTGGTACTGAAACCTGGACCTCCCTGGTAAAGTCCTGTGGTACTGAACCCGGTAGGGTCCATATACCTCCCTGGTAAAGTCCTGTGGTACTGAACCCGGTAGGGTCCATATACCTCCCTGGTAAAGTCCTGTGGTACTGAACCCGGTAGGGTCCATATACCTCCCTGGTAAAGTCCTGTGGTACTGAACCCGGTAGGGTCCATATACCTCCCTGGTAAAGTCCTGTGGTACTGAAACCGGTAGGGTCCATATACCTCCCTGGTAAAGTCCTGTGGTACTGAAACCGGTAGGGTCCATATACCTCCCTGGTAAAGTCCTGTGGTACTGAACCCGGTAGGGTCCATATACCTCCCTGGTAAAGTCCTGTGGTACTGAAACCTGGACCTCCCTGGTAAAGTCCTGTGGTACTGAACCCGGTAGGGTCCATATACCTCCCTGTGTTCTTAACTGGCTTCCCTAGTGAAATAAAGGTTAAATAAAATAAATAAATATTCAAAAATCATGGGCATTAATATGTAGATGGTCCACCCTTTGCTGCTATAACAACCTCCACTCTTCTGGGAAGGCTTTCCACTAGATGATGGAACATTGCTGCTATAACAACCTCCACTCTTCTGGGAAGGCTTTCCACTAGATGTTGGAACATTGCTGCTATAACAACCTCCACTCTTCTGGGAAGGCTTTCCACTAGATGTTGGAACATTGCTGCTATAACAGCCTCCACTCTTCTGGGAAGACTTTCCACTAGATGTTGGAACATTGTTGCTATAACAGCCTCTACTCTTCTGGGAAGGCTTTCCTCTAGATGATGGAACATTGCTGCTATAACAGCCTCCACTCTTCTGGGAAGGCTTTCCACTAGATGTTGGAACATTGCTGCTATAACAGCCTCCACTCTTCTGGGAAGACTTTCCACTAGATGTTGGAACATTGTTGCTATAACAGCCTCCACTCTTCTGGGAAGGCTTTCCTCTAGATGATGGAACATTGCTGCTATAATAGCCTCCACTCTTCTGGGAAGGCTATCCACTAGATGTTGGAACATTGCTGCTATAACAGCCTCCACTCTTCTGGGAAGGCTTTCCACTAGATGTTGGAACATTGCTGCAGGGACATGCTTCCATTCAACCACAAGA
>NW_025758790.1:0-4965 GCF_021184085.1 Oncorhynchus gorbuscha | reverse complement strand
CCCTCAGCCCTATGTTCCCTCAGCCCTATGTTCTGTTCCCTCAGCCCTATGTTCTGTTCCCTCAGCCCTATGATCCCTCAGCCCTATGTTTTGTATTGTTGGTAGCCAAGCATCTAGCTAGCTGGACATGAACTAAGCATAATGCACCACAAGTAGCAACCAAGCAAACTAACAAAAAAGTCAACAAAGAAGTCTCTCTGTAATGGGACCATGTCTATGTTCTCTCAGCCCTATGATCCCTCAGACCTATGATCCCTCAGCCCTATGTTCTGTTCACTCAGCCCTATGTTCCCTCAGCCCTATGTTCCCTCAGCCCTATGTTCACTCAGCCCTATGTTCCCTCAGCCCTATGTTCTGTTCCCTCAGCCCTATGTTCCCTCAGCCCTATGTTCCCTCAGCCCTATGTTCACTCAGCCCTATGTTCTGTTCCCTCAGCCCTATGTTCTGTTCCCTCAGCCCTATGTTCTGTTCCCTCAGCCCTATGTTCTGTTCCCTCAGCCCTATGATCCCTCAGCCCTATGTTCCCTCAGCCCTATGTTCTGTTCCCTCAGCCCTATGATCCCTCAGCTCCTATGTTCCCTCACCCCTATTATCCCTCAGCCCTATGATCTCTGAGCCTCTATAATCCTCAGCCCTATGATCCCTCAGCCCTATGTTCCCTCAGCCCTATGTTCGGTTCCCTCAGCCCTATGTTCCCTCAGCCCTATGATCTCTGAGCCCATAATCCCTCAGCCCTATGATCCCTTAGCCCTATGTTCCCTCAGCCCTATGTTCGGTTCCCTCAGCCCTATGATCCCTCAGCCCTATGTTCGATCAGCCCTATGTTCACTCAGGAACATAGGGCTGAGGGAACATAGGGCTGAGGGAACATAGGGCTGAGGGAACATAGGGCTGAGGGAACAGAACATAGGTCCGAGGGAACATAGGGCTAAGGAACATAGGTCTTAGGGAACATAGGGCTAAGGAACATAGGTCTGAGGGAACATAGGTCGGAGGGAACATAGGTCTGAGGGAACATAGGGCTGAGGGAACATAGGGCTGAGGGAACATAGGGCTGAGGGAATAGAAAATAGGGCTAAGGAACATAGGTCTGAGAGAACATAGGTCTGAGGGAACATAGGGCTAAGGAACATAGGTCTGAGGGAACATAGGTCTGAGGGAACATAGGCCTGAGGGAACATAGGTCTGAGGGAACATAGGTCTGAGGGAACATAGGTCTGAGGGAACATAGGTCTGAGGGAACATAGGTCTGAGGGAACATAGGGCTGGACATTCTGTCCACACTCTGCCTTCCTTTGAGTGCTCAGGGGTTATTTTAGAACTTCTGGAGTCCTTATTGCCTGTACATCCTCGACGCTCGTTTCACAGTGCGTGCATTCAATCACTCTAGTAACCATGCTTACCGTAGATGGGCTGCAGGGAGAAGACTCCCTACTCAACACTGCCTCCTATAGGTGTGGAATTTCTTGAGCCCCAGACAAAGGTGGTTCAAGGTCAGTTTTTCCAATGGTCTTGATGAGCAATCAAGAGATGTAGCAATGGTTAGAGGGATGACTAGTGAATGATGTTGATGGACCTACAGAACCAGTCGAAAGTTTGGACACAACTACTTATTCCAGGGATTTTCATTATTTTAACTATTTTCTACATTGTAGAATAATAGTGAAGACATCAAAACTATGAAATAACACATATGGAATCATGTAGTAACCAAAAAAGTGTTAAACAAATCAAAATACAGTATATTTTATAATTTGATTTTTTTCAAAGTCGCCACCCTTTGCCTTGATGACAGCTTTGCACACTCTTGACATTCTCTCAACCAGCTTCATGCGGTAGTCACCTGGAATGCATTTGTTAAAAGTTAATTTGTGGAATTGCTTTCCCTCTTAATGCGTTTAGACCGATCAGTTGTGTTGTGACAAGGTAGGGGTGGTATACAAAAGATAGCCCTGTATGGTAAAAGACCATATTATGGCAAGAACAGCTCAAATAAGCAAAGAGAAACGACAGTCCATCATTACTTTGAGACATGAAGGTCAGTCAATCCGGAACATTTCAAGAAATTTCAAAGTTGCTTCATGTGCAGTCGCAAAAACCATCAAGCGCTATGATGAAACTGGTTCTCATCAGGACCGCCACAGGATAGGGAGACTCCAGAGTTACCTCTGCTGCAGAGGATAAGTTCATTAGAGTTAACTGCAACTCTGATTGCAACCCAAATAAATGTTTCACAGAGTTCAAGTAACAGACACATCTCAACACCAACTGTTCAGAGGAGACTACGTGATTCAGGCCTTCATTGTTGAATTGCTGCAAAGAACCCACTACTAAAGGACACCAATAATAAGAAGAGACTTGCTTGGGCCAAGAAACATGAGCAATGGACATTGTACTGGTGGAAATCTGTCCTTTGGTCTAATGAGTCCAAATTTGCGATTTTTGGTTCCAACCGCCCTGTCTTTGTGACATGCAGAGTGGCGAATGAAGGATATCTACATGTATGGTTGCCACCATGAATAATGGAGGAGGATATGTGATGGTGTGGGGGTATTTTGCTGAGTGACCTGATATTAAATTCAAGGCACACATAATCAGGATGGCTACCACAGCATTCTGCAGTGAAACACACTCCCATCTGGCCTGTGCTTGGAACTGTGGAACTGTCATTTGTTAATCAACAGGACAATGACACAACACACCAGCCTGTGTACAGGCTATTTGACCAACAAGGAGAGTGATGGAGTGCTGCATTAGATGACCTAGCCTCCACAATTATGCATTCCAGGTGAAGCTTGTTGAGAGAAGGCTAAGAGTGTGCAAAGCTGTCATCAAGGCAAAGGGGGGGCTACTTTGAAAAATCTAAAAACTAAAATAAATGTTGATTTGTTTAACACTTTTTGGTTATGTCATGACACGCTTTTTCAGTTCTGCCCAAAAAAATGTTTCTATAGGATTGAGGTCAGGGCTTTGTGATGACCACTCCAATACCTTGACCTTGTTGTCCTTAGGCCATTTTGCCACAACTTTGGAAGTATGCTTTGGGTCATTGTCCATTTGGAAGACCCATTTGCGACCATGCTTTAACTTCCTTACTGATGTCTTGAGATGTTGCTTCAATATATCCACATTATATTCCTTCCAGTCCCTCCTGCAGCAAAGCACCACTACAACATGATGCTGCCACCCCCATGCTTCACAGTTGGGATGGTGTTCTTCGGCTTGCAAGCCTCCCCCTTTTTCCTCCAAACATATCGATGGTCATTATGGCCAAACAGTTCTATTTATGTTTCATCAGACCAGAGGACATTTCTCCAAAAAGTACGATCTTTTTCCCCATGTGCAGTTGCAAACCGTAGTCTGTTTTTTTTTATGCTGGTTTGGAGCAGTGGCTTCTTCCTTGCTGGCGGCCTTTCAGGTTACGTCGATATAGGACTTGTTTTACTGTGGATATAGATACTTTTTTACCCGTTTCCTCCAGCATCTTCACAAGGTCCGTGGGTGTTTGTTCTGGGATTGATTTGCACTTTTCGCAAATTGCTTCAATGATGAACCAGACTGGAAATTGCTCCAAAGGATGAAACAGACTTGTGGAGGTCTACAATTTTTTTTCTGAGGTCTTGGCTGATTTCTTTTGATTTTCCCATGATGTCAAGAAAAGAGGCACCAGTTTGAAGGTAGACCTTGAAATACATCCACAGGAACACTTCCAATTGACTCAAATTATGTCAATTCACCTATCAGAAACTTCTAAAGCCATGACTAAAGCCATCATTTTCTGGAATTTTCCAAGCTGTTTAAAGGCACAGTCGACTTAGTGTATGTAAACTTCTGACCCACTAGAATTGTGAAATAGTGAATTATAAGTGAAATAATCTGTCTGTAAACAATTGTTGTAAAAATTTATTGTGACATGCACAAAGTAGATGCCCTCACTGACTTGCAAAACTATAGTTTGTTAACGAATAATTTGTGGAGTGGTTGAAAACGCGTTTTATTAATGACTCCAATCTAAGTGTATTTAAACTTCCAACTTTAGATGTATTATTTTTCATAGTTTTGATGTTTTTATTTATTCTACAATGTAGAAAATATAAAAACATTTTTTAAACCTTGAATGAGTAGGTGTGTCCAAACGTGACTGGCACTGTGTTGCTGAAGCCTTATCAATTATATTGAAACAATTACAGAGAATAGATACTTGGTGGCTGACTGTCAAGTGGTCAAGTGAGAGGCAAACGCACACACACATGCACACGCACACACACATGCACACGCACACACACACAGGCACACGCCCACACGCACACGCATGCACACACACGCACATGCACGCACACACACACACACACACACACTCACACACACACACTCACACACACACACTCACACATGCACGCACACACACACACACACACACTCACACACACACACTCACACACACACACACACACACACACACACACACACACACACACACACACACACACACACACACTGCTAGGTTAACAGGATATTGAGAGTTTGTGTGTCGTGTAAACAACCTGCAGCTGTCTCCAACTCAGCCATTCACTGTGAGACACAATGAAAGGAAAGATCTGAAAAAGGGGTCAGGGAGGAGAGAGGGAGTGAGAAGAGGAGAGGGAGAGAAAACAGCTGGAGAACAATGCTTGCAAGCGCCTAGGTTGATAGAGTTTTAATGGGATTCCTACAGATATTAGAGCGAGTGAGTGAGTATGGGGCTGGGGGTCGTAGGCGAGATAACCCTATTGGATATACAGTTAACTTTTCAAATGTAAGCAAACATCAGTGCTCCAGGTTAGCAATATAGCAGTCAACAGGGAGGTTGGCTGTCAAAGGTCAAACTACAGTGGAGGACACCTGGGAAATGAATGTTACTTGCCTCCTTCGGCACATGCTAAGATGGAGGTCTAGGTTCATATTGAAGATCTTTGACCATCATGG
>NW_025758789.1:0-4966 GCF_021184085.1 Oncorhynchus gorbuscha | reverse complement strand
ACAGTATCCTTCACATGTTGGTATTTTGAGTCTCTAAGGTAACTAGTCTTTATATTTTTTTAAGAAATGTTTGTCCACTATGTCAGGGGTGCCAGTAATTTGTGAGAGAGTCCATCAGACATCTGAAATATTGTTAGGGCTGTGGATTGCTTAATTGGATAACCGTGACATTGACGTTTGCAGACATGAAGTGGAATGAATGTCAAAACATTTTATCAGATGTTTGGATTAACTTTATTTTAATGCAGATAATTTAATTCAGATGTGGGAGTGGGTTAGGTGGCTAGCCCTACCCAGAGCTTTGAGTGGGTTCGGGTGGCTAGCGTACACCGCCTGATGACCGAGCGGGGTGGGTTCGGGTGGCCTGGCGTACACTGCCCGATGACTGAGCGGGAGTGGGTTAGGGTGGCTAACCCTAGCCCTTTGAAGCGGGAGGTGGGTTAGGGTGGCTAACCCTTTACCCAGAGCGGGAGTGGGTTAGGGTGGCATAGCCCTTTACCCAGAGCGGGAGTGGGTTAGGGTGAGCTAGCCCTTTACCCAGAGCGGGAGTGGGTTCGGGTGGCCAGCGCGCACTGCCTGATGACTGAGCGGGAGTGGGTTGGGTGGCTAACCCTTTACCCGGGCGCCGGGAGTGGGTTAGGGTGGCTAACCCTTTCACCCCAGATGCGGAGTGGGTTAGGGTGGCTAACCCTTTTACCCAGAGCGGGAGTGGGTTAGGGTGCTAGCCCTTTACCCAGAGCGGGGAGTGGGTTCGGGTGGCTAGCGTCACTGCCTAGACTGAGCGGGAGTGGATTAGGGTGGCTAACCCTTTACCCAGAGCGGGAGTGGGTTAGGGTGGCTAACCCTTTTACCCAGAGCGGGAGTGGGTTCGGGTGGCTAGCGTACACTGCCTGATGACTGAGCGGGAGTGGGTTAGGGTGGCTAACCCTTTACCCAGAAGCGTGGAGTGGGTTAGGGTGGCTAACCCTTTTACCCAGGCGGGAGTGGGTTAGGGTGGCTAGCCCCAACACCCAAGAGCGGGAGTGGGTTAGGGTGGCTAGCCCTTTACCCAGAGCGGGAGTGGGTTCGGGTGGCTAGCGTACACTGCCTGATGACTGAGCGGAGTGGGTTAGGGTGGCTAACCCTTTGCCCAGAGCGGGAGTGGGCTAGGGTGGCTAACCCTTTTACCCAGAGCGGGAGTGGGTTCGGGTGGCTAGCGTACACTGCCTGATGACTGAGCGGGAGTGGGTTAGGGTGGGCTAACCCTAACCCTTTACCCAGAGCGGGAGTGGGTTAGGGTGGGCTAACCCTAACCCTTTACCCAGAGCGGGAGTGGGTTAGGGTGGGCTAACCCTAACCCTTTGCCCAGAGCGGGAGTGGGTTAGGGTGGATAATCCTTTACCCAGAGCGGGAGTGGGTTAGGGTGGCTAACCCTTTACCCAGAGCGGGAGTGGGTTAGGGTGGCTAGCCCTAACCCTTTACCCAGAGCGGGAGTGGGTTAGGGTGGCTAGCCCTAAACCTTTACCCAGAGCGGGAGTGGGTTAGGGTTGCTAACCCTTTACCCTGAGCGGGAGTGGGTTAGGGTGGCTAACCCTTTACCCAGAGCGAGAGCATCCTGGCGGGCTGTATCACCGCCTGGTACGGCAACTGCTCCGCCCTCAACCGTAAGGCTCTCCAGAGGGTAGTGAGGTCTGCACAACGCATCACCGGGGGCAAACTACCTGCCCTCCAGGACACCTACACCACCCGATGTTACAGGAAGGCCATAAAGATCATCAAGGACATCAACCACCCGAACCACTGCCTGTTCACCCCGCTATCATCCAGAAGGCGAGGTCAACTACATCTACACCATCTACACCATCACCATGTGTATATATCTACATCTATACCACCACCACCACAGGTATATAACTACATCTATACCACCACCACCACAGGTATATAACTACATCTATACCACCACCACCACATGTATATAACTACATCTATACCACCACCACCACAGGTATATAACTACATCTATACCACCACCACCACAGGTATATAACTACATCTATACCACCACCACCACAGGTATATAACTACATCTATACCACCACCACCACAGGTATATAACTACATCTATACCACCACCACCACAGGTATATAACCACCCACCACCACCACCACAGGTATATAACTACATCTATACCACCACCACCACCACCACAGGTATATAACTACATCTATACCACCACCACCACCACAGGTATATAACTACATCTATACCACCACCACCACCACAGGTATATAACTACATCTATACCACCACCACCACCACAGGTATATAACTACATCTATACCACCACCACCACCACAGGTATATAACTACATCTATACCACCACCACAGGTATATAACTACATCTATGTTCCGCCTGCACAGGTATATAACTAAGACTATACCACCACCACAGGTATATAACTACATCTATACCCACCACCACAGGCAATATGAACTACATCTATACCACCAGGTATATAACTACATCTATACCACCACCACCACCACAGGTTATAACTACATCTATACCACCACCACCACCACAGGTATATAACTACATCTATACCACCACCACCACCACAGGTTATAACTACATCTATACCACCACAGGTATAACTACATCTATACCACCACATGTATATAACTACATCTATACCACCACCACAGGTATATAACTACATCTATACCACCACCACAGGTATATAACTACATCTATACCACCACCACATGTATATAACTACATCTATGCCACCACCACCACCACCACCACCACCACCACAGGTATATAACTACACCTACACCACCACCACCACCACCACCACCACAGGTATATAACTACATCTATACCACCACCACAGGTATATAACTACATCTATACCCACCACCACAGGTATATAACTACATCTATACCACCACCACAGGTATATAACTACATCTATACCACCACCACCACCACCACAGGTATATAACTACATCTATACCACCACCACATGTATATAACTACATCTATACCACCACAGGTATATAACTACATCTATACCACCACCACAGGTATATAACTACATCTATACCACCACTACCACCACCACAGGTATATAACTACATCTATACCACCACCACATGTATATAACTACATCTATACCACCACAGGTATATAACTACATCTATACCACCACCACAGGTATATAACTACATCTATACCACCACCACAGGTATATAACTACATCTATACCACCACCATATGTATATAACTACATCTATACCACCACAGGTATATAACTACATCTACACCACCACCACAGGTATGTAACTACATCTATACCACCACCACATGTATATAACTACATCTATACCACCACCATATGTATATAACTACATCTATACCACCATATGTATATAACTACATCTATACCACCACCACATGTATATAACTACATCTATACCACCACCACATGTATATAACTACATCTATACCACCTCACCATATGTATATATAACTACATCTATACCACCACCACAGGTATATAACTACATCTATACCAATCACCACATGTATATAACTACATCTATACCACCACCACAGGTATATAACTACATCTATACCACCACCACCACATGTATATAACTACATCTATACCACCACTACATGTATATAACTACATCTATACCACCACCACACATGTATATAACTACATCTATACCACCACCACATGTATATAACTACATCTATACCACCACCACATATATAACTACATCTATACCACCACCATATGTTTATAACTACATCTATACCACCACAGGTATATAACTACATCTATACCACCACCACAGGTATATAACTACATCTATACTACCACCACAGGTATATAACCATCTATACCACCACCACATGTATATAACTACATCTATACCACCACCACAGGTATATAACTACATCTATACCACCACCACATGTATATAACTACATCTATACCACCACCACAGGTTATAACTACATCTATACCACCACCACCACATGTATATAACTACATCTATACCACCACCACCACATGTATATAACTACATCTATACCACCACCACATGTATATAACTACATCTATACCACCACCACATGTATATAACTACATCTATACCACCACCACATGTATATAACTACGTCTACCACCACAGGTATATAACTACATCTATACCACCACCACAGGTATATAACTACATCTATACCACCACCATGTATATAACTACATCTATACCACCACCACATGGTATATAACTACATCTATACCACCACAGGTATATAACTACATCTATACCACGGATTATATAACTACATCATACCGCCACCACAGGTATATAACTACATCTATACCACCACAGGTATATAACTACATCTATACCACCACCACAGGTACATCTACAGTGCATTCGGAAAGTGTTCAGACTCCTTGACTTTTTCCACATTTTGTTACGTTACAGCTGTATTCTAAAATGGATTAGATATTTGTTTTCCTCAATCTATACACAATACCCCATAATGAAAGTGAACAGGTTTACATTTTTGCACTACAAATAAAAAGCAGAAATACCAAATATGAGACTCAAAATTGAGCTCAGGTGACACCTGTTTACATCCATTGTTAGAGTCTACCTGTGGTAAATTAAATTGATTGGATGTGATTTGGAAAGGCACACCTGTCTATATATCCCACAGTTGACACTGCATGTCAATGCAAAACCAAGCAATGAAGTCGAAGGAATTATCCGTAGAGCTCAGAGACAGGATTGTGTCGAGGCACAGATCTGGGGAAAAGGTATCAAAACAATTCTGCAGCATTGAAGGTCCCCAAGAACACAGTGGCCTCCATCATTCTTAAATGGAAGAAGATTGGAACCACTAAGACTCTTCTCGAAGAGCTGGCCGCCCGGCCAAACTGAGCAATCGGGGA
>NW_025758788.1:0-4966 GCF_021184085.1 Oncorhynchus gorbuscha | reverse complement strand
GAGGAGAGGGTGAAGGAGAGAGGTAGAGAGAGTGAGGGTGAGAGGGGGAGGAGAGAGGGGTGAAAGGTAGAGGAGAGAGAGGGCGAAGGAGAGAGGGGATGAAGGAGAGAGGGTGAAGGAGAGAGGAGGAGAGAGAGGGTGAAGGAGAGAGGAGAGAGGAGAGAGGGTGAAGGAGAGAGGGAGTGAGACGGAGAGAGGAGAGAGGGAGAAAGGGATAGAGGGGAGAGAGAGAGGGAGGAGAGTAGAGGAGAGAGGAGGTGGGCAAGGTGAGAGAGGGGAGAGAGGGTGAAGGAGCAGAGGAGGAGAGGAGGAGGAGAGGGAGAGGGAGAGAGGAGAGAGGGAGAAGAAGGAGAGCTAGAGGAGAGAGAGAGAGGCGCAGAAGAGCAGAGGAGAGAGGGTGAAGGAGAGCGGAGGAGAGAGGGTGAAGGAGAGAGGGTGAAGGAGAGAGGGTGAAGGAGAGAGGGTGCAGGAGAGAGGGTGCAGGAGAGAGGGTGCAGGAGAGCGGAGGAGAGAGGGTGAAGGAGAGAGGGTGAAGGAGAGAGGGTGAAGGAGAGAGGGTGAAGGAGAGAGGGTGAAGGAGAGAGGGTGAAGGAGAGAGGAGAGGAGGAGAGACGAGGAGAGAGGGTGCAGGAGAGCGGAGGAGAGAGGGTGAAGGAGAGAGGGTGAAGGAGAGAGGGTGAAGGAGAGAGGGTGAAGGAGAGAGGTGAAGGAGAGAGGGTGAAGGAGAGAGGAGAGGAGGAGAGATGAGGAGAGAGGAGAAGGAGAGCGGAGGAGAGAGGGAGAAGGAGAGAGAGAGTTGATTGGGGGAGAGAGGGAGTGAAGCAGAACAGGGAGAGAGAGAGAGAGAGGAAAATGAAGAAGATTGGGGGGATGAGAGAGGGGAGAGATGGAGAAGGAGAGAGGGGGAGAGATGGAGATGAGAAGGAGAGGGAGAAGAGAGGGAGAAGGAGAGAGGGGAGAAGGAGAGAGGAGGAGAGAGGGAGAAGGAGAGAGGGGAGAAGAGAGGAGAAGGGAGAGAGGGGAGAAGAGAGGGAGAAGGGAGAGAGGAGGAGAGAGGGAGAAGGAGAGAGGGGGAGAGATGGAGAAGGAGAGAGGGAGAAGAGAGGGAGAAGGAGAGAGGGAGAAGAGAGGGAGAAGGAGAGAGGGGGAGAGATGGAGAAGGAGAGAGGGAGAAGAGAGGGAGAAGGAGAGAGGAGGAGAGAGGGAGAAGGAGAGAGGGGGAGAGATGGAGAAGGAGAGAGGGAGAAGAGAGGGAGAAGGAGAGAGGAGGAGAGAGGGAGAAGGAGAGAGGAGGAGAAGGAGAGAGGAGGAGAAGGAGAGAGGAGGAGAGAGGGAGAAGGAGAGAGGAGGAGAGAGGGAGAAGGAGAGAGAAGGAGAGAGGAGGAGAAGGAGAGGAGAGAGATGACAGGGAAGATAGGGGTCATGAAGGAGGTCCTGGTTAGCGCTGTGGCACCAGACAGATGTAGTTTAGCTGCAGTCTCATTATAAACACTAAGATGACACAAGCTTATTTTAGCCATGCTATTTTCACCTTCATCACAGGTGTGAGATGTTACATTAGGAAGTGCCCACAGCCAGATGACTTACTGCACATTTTAACTTTAGATTTTCATCAAAAGCAACGGGCGGGGGCATCTCAAAAGCACAACAGCATTTGTCATCATCTCAGACGTCCAACCTAGTAGCCCCCCCTCCCCCTCCCCTGGCCCCTCACTGCCTGGAACACTTTCAACTCTCCACAGACTGCGTACTCCTACACATTCAACTGTCCAGACTGCGTACTCTTACACTTTCAACTCTCCACAGACTGCGTACCTACACATTCAACTGTCCAGACTGCGTACCTACACATTCAACTGTCCAGACTGCGTACTCTACACTTTCAACTGTCCAGACTGCGTACTTACACTTTCAACTCTCCACACTGCGTACTCTTACACTTTCAACTCTCCACACTGCGTACTCTTACACTTTCAACTCTCCACACTGCGTACTCTTACAACTCTCCAGACTGCGACTCCTACAACTCTCCAGACTGCGTACTCTTACACTTTCAACTTCCAGAGATCATGACTTACTACGAAGAAGTAAAAGCCAACAATATCACATCACCAAGAAAACCAAATGCTTTTCAAGGACTTCCTTATTATTTACTCCTCACCATAAAAGTACCCTAGGAATCAAGACAGAAAGAGCTCAATCCATTCTCTGACGTTGTTATCGCCTGAGACGCGTCTCCATTCATCTTTGTACTGGATATTTTTGTCACATTAGAAACACACTCCAGCAGCGTTAATCCCTTGAGAAGTGAGGCTACCTAATGAAACAACATACCATTAGTTTCTTCCACAATCCCTGTTCTACTAAAATGCCCCTGTAATACTGAGAAAGAGCAGGAGAGAGGCTAAGTCAAGGGAGGCACTCTGAACCTCCAATGGTTATCGAGAGTGTGTACTCTACCCAGACAGGCAGCCGAGTTAATGTCTATGAGATGTCGCTGCTATTCCAAAACACAGTCGGGAACTAAAACAAATGTATCAGCACAGTTAGGCCTGTTATCTGCCCACAATGCATTACCAGAGGCTGTTAAAAACGTGCCCCCTGGTTGGTTGGGAGGCAGCTGAGGCACGGCCCACGTTTAATTATAAAGGATAACACTGAGAGCTGACGGAGGTTCTATTTCAAACAGAAAAAAATGATTTTTTTATTACAAGAGTCAAAATGTCAACGAGAAGGACAATAGATAAATGATACGCAATTAAAAGTCCCTGAGGCGACCTAAAAAACAACTCCTGCCAACTATTCCCTCTGTCCACTGGCCATGTAGCCTGGTACTGATGGAGTACAGAGTTTATTACCCAGTTCTCCCCTATTCAGAGCATGTACCCCCCCCCATCCTTTATTACCCAGTTCTCCTCTATTCAGAGCATGTACCCCCCCATCCTTTATTACCCAGTTCTCCTCTATTCAGAGCATGTACCTCCCCATCCTTTATTACCCAGTTCTCCTCTATTCAGAGCATGTACCCCCCATCCTTTATTACCCAGTTCTCCTCTATTCAGAGCATGTACCCCCCATCCTTTATTACCCAGTTCTCCTCTATTCAGAGCATGTACCCCCCATCCTTTATTACCCAGTTCTCCTCTATTCAGAGCATGTACCCCCCATCCTTTATTACCCAGTTCTCCTCTATTCAGAGCATGTACCCCCCATCCTTTATTACCCAGTTCTCCTCTATTCAGAGCATGTACCCCCCATCCTTTATTACCCAGTTCTCCTCTATTCAG
This sequence comes from Oncorhynchus gorbuscha, assembly GCF_021184085.1. Classification (NCBI taxonomy): domain Eukaryota; kingdom Metazoa; phylum Chordata; class Actinopteri; order Salmoniformes; family Salmonidae; genus Oncorhynchus; species Oncorhynchus gorbuscha. The sequence goes on along the minus strand of NW_025758788.1, from coordinate 1,679 downwards.
AGCATGTACCCCCCATCCTTTATTACCCAGTTCTCCTCTATTCAGAGCATGTACCCCCCATCCTTTATTACCCAGTTCTCCTCTATTCAGAGCATGTACCCCCCCATCCTTTATTACCCAGTTCTCCTCTATTCAGAGCATGTACCCCCCATCCTTTATTACCCAGTTCTCCTCTATTCAGAGCATGTACCCCCCATCCTTTATTACCCAGTTCTCCTCTATTCAGAGCATGTACCCCCCCATCCTTTATTACCCAGTTCTCCTCTATTCAGAGCATGTACCCCCCATCCTTTATTACCCAGTTCTCCTCTATTCAGAGCATGTACCCCCCATCCTTTATTACCCAGTTCTCCTCTATTCAGAGCATGTACCCCCCATCCTTTATTACCCAGTTCTCCTCTATTCAGAGCATGTACCCCCCATCCTTTATTACCCAGTTCTCCTCTATTCAGAGCATGTACCCCCCATCCTTTATTACCCAGTTCTCCTCTATTCAGAGCATGTACCCCCCATCCTTTATTACCCAGTTCTCCTCTATTCAGAGCATGTACCCCCATCCTTTATTACCCAGTTCTCCTCTATTCAGAGCATGTACCCCCCATCCTTTATTACCCAGTTCTCCCTATTCAGAGCATGTACCCCCCCATCCTTTATTACCCAGTTCTCCTCTATTCAGAGCATGTACCCCCATCCTTTATTACCCAGTTCTCCTCTATTCAGAGCATGTACCCCCCATCCTTTATTACCCAGTTCTCCTCTATTCAGAGCATGTACCCCCCATCCTTTATTACCCAGTTCTCCTCTATTCAGAGCATGTACCCCCCATCCTTTATTACCCAGTTCTCCTCTATTCAGAGCATGTACCCCCCATCCTTTATTACCCAGTTCTCCTCTATTCAGAGCATGTACCCCCCATCCTTTATTACCCAGTTCTCCTCTATTCAGAGCATGTACCCCCCCATCCTTTATTACCCAGTTCTCCTCTATTCAGAGCATGTACCCCCCATCCTTTATTACCCAGTTCTCCCCTATTCAGAGCATGTACCCCCCATCCTTTATTACCCAGTTCTCCTCTATTCAGAGCATGTACCCCCCATCCTTTATTACCCAGTTCTCCTCTATTCAGAGCATGTACCCCCCATCCTTTATTACCCAGTTCTCCTCTATTCAGAGCATGTACCCCCCATCCTTTATTACCCAGTTCTCCTCTATTCAGAGCATGTACCCCCCATCCTTTATTACCCAGTTCTCCTCTATTCAGAGCATGTACCCCCCATCCTTTATTACCCAGTTCTCCTCTATTCAGAGCATGTACCCCCCATCCTTTATTACCCAGTTCTCCTCTATTCAGAGCATGTACCCCCCCATCCTTTATTACCCAGTTCTCCTCTATTCAGAGCATGTACCCCCCCATCCTTTATTACCCAGTTCTCCTCTATTCAGAGCATGTACCCCCCATCCTTTATTACCCAGTTCTCCTCTATTCAGAGCATGTACCCCCCATCCTTTATTACCCAGTTCTCCCCTATTCAGAGCATGTACCCCCCATCCTTTATTACCCAGTTCTCCTCTATTCAGAGCATGTACCCCCCCATCCTTTATTACCCAGTTCTCCCCTATTCAGAGCATGCCCCCCTATCCTTTATTACCCAGTTCTCCTCTATTCAGAGCATGTCCCC
>NW_025758787.1:0-4966 GCF_021184085.1 Oncorhynchus gorbuscha | reverse complement strand
GTCTCCGGAAGGTGGTGATTGACTCCGCTGTCCTGGCGTCGTGAGGGAGTTTGTTCCACCATTGGGGGGCCAGAGTGAGGTGAAGGCAGCTGCCTTCCCTCCAGGACAACTACAGCGTTCGGTGTCAATGGAAGGCCAAGAAGATCATTATTCTGCTGCAGTGCTATTTGGGTAATCAGATTCATCACCGTACTTTATCATTATTCTGCTGCAGTGCTATTTGGGTAATCAGATTCATCCTACGTACTTTATCATTATTCTGCCGATAATTATTTTGGGTAATCAGTTCAGTCCCGCTATTTTATCATTATTCTGCTGCAGTGCTATTTGGGTAATCAGATTCATCCCGCCATTTTCATTATTCTGCTGCAGTGCTATTTGGGTAATAATTCCATTTTTGATTATTCTGCAGTGCTATTTGGGTAATCAGATTCATCCCGCCCATTTATCATTATTCTGCTGCAGTGCTATTTGGGTAAATCAGATTCTGTAGCTCAGTTGGTAGAGCATGGCGCTTGTAATTCCATTTTGTTACCGTTGCAGTGCGATTCCCCGGACCACCCATATTGAACCGTATGCAGTGCATGACTGTAAGTCGCTTTGGATAAAAGCGTCTGCTAAATGGCATATATTATTATTATATTATTCATCCCGCCGTACTTTATCATTATTCTGCTGCAGTGCTATTTGGGTAATCAGATTCATCCCGCCGTACTTTATCATTATTCTGCTGCAGTGCTATTTGGGTAATCAGATTCATCCCATACTTTATCATTATTCTGCTGCAGTGCTATTTGGGTAATCAGATTCATCCCACTTTATCATTATTCTGCTGCAGTGCTATTTGGGTAATCAGATTCATCCCACCGTACTTTATCATTATTCTGCTGCAGTGCTATTTGGGTAATCAGATTCATCCCACCGTACTTTATCATTATTCTGCTGCAGTGCTATTTGGGTAATCAGATTCATCCCACCGTACTTTATCATTATTCTGCTGCAGTGCTATTTGGGTAATCAGATTCATCCCACCATATTTATCATTATTCTGCTGCAGTGCTATTTGGGTAATCAGATTCATCCCAGTGCTTTATCATTATTCTGCTGCAGTGCTATTTGGGTAATCAGATTCATCCCGTCGTACTTGGGTTTATCATTATTCTGCTGCAGTGCTATTTGGGTAATCAGATTCATCCCACCGTACTTTATTATTATTCTTTTTTTTAAACATTTTAATTGTTTGACATTTTACTGCATTGTTAGAAGCTAGTAACATAAGCATTTCACTGCACCCACTATAACACCTGATAAATCTGAATGCGATCAATAAAAACCTTGATTAGATTTTGGTAGCTCACCTGAGACCACTCCATGGCAACCCACTGTGGGCAGGGTGACTGTGCAAACTCTGCTGCGTGATTGGCCGAGGGAGTGTGCACTTCCCCTCCACCTGAGTGATCTGTCCGTGGGCGTCGTCCTCAACACACACCACGCTGCGCTCCTGCAGCCCGCCGCTCTCTCCACACGACACTGAACACTCCAGGGACCCTGCTCCCACCTGGGGAAAAACAGCAATAAGATGCATAGAACTCTTTATAATGCTTTAAACAGTGACAGAGATATTGCATACTGGACCCTGGACCCTATTCCAACTAAACTACTGAAAGAGCTGCTTCCTGTGCTTGGCCCTCCTATGTTGAACATAATAAACGGCTCTCTATCCACCGGATGTGTACCAAACTCACTAAAAGTGCCAGTAATAAAGCCTCTTGAAAAAGCCAAACTCGACCCAGAAAATATTAAAAACTATCGGCCAATATCGAATCTTCCATTCCTCTCAAAAAGTTTTGAAAAAGCTGTTTCGCAGCAACTCACCGCCTTCCTGAAGACAAACAATGTATATGAAATGCTTCAGTCTGGTTTTAGACCTCATCATAGCACTGAGACTGCACTTGTGAAGGTGGTAAATTGCCTTTTAATGGCGTCAGACCGAGGCTCTGCATCTGTCCTCGTGCTCCTAGACCTTAGTGCTGCTTTGATACCATCGATCACCACATTCTTTTGGAGAGATTGAAACCCAAATTGGTCTACACGGACAAGTTCTGGCCTGGTTTAGATCTTATCTGTCGTCTGCTAGAATCCTGACTAGAACAAAACATGTGATCACATTACTCCAGTGCTAGCTTACCCACACTGGCTTCCTGTTAAGGCAAGGGCTGATTTCAAGGATTACTGCTAACCTACAAAGCATTACATGGGCTTACTCCTACCTATCTTTCCGATTTGGTCCTGCCATACATACCTACACATACGTTACGGTCACAGACGCAGGCCTCCTAATTGTCCCTAGAATTGCTAAGCAAACAGCTGGAGGCAGGGCTTTGTCCTATAGAGCTCCATTTTTTTTGTGAGAGACGCCAGACTCGGTCTCAGTCTTTACTGAAGACACATCTCTTCAGTAGGTCATATGATTGAGTGTAGTCTGGCCCAGGAGTGTGAAGATGAACAGAAAGGCTCTGGAGCAACGAACCGTCCTTGCTGTCTCTGCCTGGCCGGTTCCCTCTCCACTGGGATTCTCTGCCTCAAACCCTATTACAGGGGGCTGAGTCACTGGCTTACTGGTGCTCTTCCATGCCGTCCCTAGGAGGGTGCGTCACTTGAGTAGGTTGAGTCACTGACGTGGTCTTCGTCTACTCTGGGTTGGGCGCCCTTTTGGTGTGCCGTGGCGGAGATCTTTGTGGGCTATACTCGGCCTTGTCTCAGGATGGTAAGTTGGTGGTTGAAGATATCCCTCTAGTGGTGTGGGGCTGTGCTTTGGCAAAGTGGGTGGGGTTATATCCTGCCTGTTTGGCCCTGTCCGGTATCATCGGATGGGGCCACAGTGTCTCCTGACCCCTCCTGTCTCAGCCTCCAGTATTCTGCAGTAGTTTATGTGTCGGGGCTAGGGCCAGTCTGTTATATCTGGAATATTTCTCCTGTCTTATCAGTGTCCTGTGTGAATTTAAGTATGCTTTCTATAATTCTCTCTTTCTTTCTTTCTTTCTTTCTTTCTCCTTTCTTTCCGGTTTCAACTGTTCTGCCTGCAGCTATGGAACCCCTGACCTGTTCACTGGGCATGCTACCTGTCCCAGACCTGCTGTTTTCAACTCTCTAGAGACAGCAGGGAGGGTAGAGATACTCTCAATGATCGGCTATGAAAAGCCAACTGACATTTACTCCTGAGGTGCTGACTTGTTGCACCCTCGACAACTACTGTGATTATTATTTGACCATGATGGTAATTTAGGAACATTTGAACATCTTGGTCATGTTCCCGATATAATCTCTACCGGCACAGCCAGAAGAGGACTGGCCACCCCTCATAGCCTGGTTCCTCTCTAGGTTTCTTCCTATGTTTTGGCCTTTCTAGGGAGGTTTTCCTAGCCACTGTGCTTCTACACCTTCATTGCTTGCTGTTTGGGGTTTTAGGCTGGGTTTCTGTACAGCACTTTGAGATATCAGCTGATGTAAGAAGGGCTATATAAAAACATTTGATTTAATATGACATAGCATAGCATAGGAGAAGCTAACACAGAGCTATAACATGTTTGTGACTATCTGTGACATCTAATTCCATTGACATAGCATAGGCATAACTATGCTATGTCTTAGGAAAGAATATATATGCTCAGAAGATGTTTGACATGTCCTCTCTGTTACTACGACATTAATAATAATGTCATAGTACTGGTATTACAGGCTCTGTGATAAGGCAGTGTCACTGTCCGGGGTGTACTACAGTAAGTACAGGCCCTGTGATAGACTACTGTCCTGTCAGGGTACTACAATAGTACAGGCCCTGTGATGGACTACTGTCCTGTCAGGGTGTACTACCGATGAGTACAGGCCTGTGATAGCTACTGTCCTGTCCAGGGTACTACAATAGTACAGGCCCTGTGATAGACTACTGTCCTGTCAGGGGGTGTACTACAGTAGTACATGCTCTGTGATAGACTAGTGTCCTGTCCAGGGTACTACAATAGTACAGGCCCTGTGATAAACTAGTGTCCTGTCCAGGGTACTACAATAGTACAGGCTCTGTGATAGACTAGTGTCCTGTCCAGGGTACTACAGTAGTACAGGCCGTGTGATAGACTAGTGTCCTGTCCAGGGTACTACAGTAGTACAGGCCCTGTGATAGACTAGTGTCCTGTCCAGGGTACTACAGTAGTACAGGCTCTGTGATAGACTAGTGTCCTGTCCAGGGGTGTACTACAGTAGTACAGACCCTGTGATAGACTAGTGTCCTGTCCAGGGTACTACAGTAGTACAGGCCCTGTGATAGATTAGTGTCCTGTCCAGGGGACTACAGTAGTACAGGCTCTGTGATAGACTAGTGTCCTGTCCAGGGTTCTACAATAGTACAGCCTCTGTGATAGACTAGTGTCCTGTCCAGGGTACTACAGGGTACAGGCTCTGTGATAGACTAGTGTCCTGTCCAGGGTACTACAGGGTACAGGCTCTGTGATAGACTAGTGTCCTGTCCAGGGTACTACAGTAGTACAGGCCCTGTGATAGACTAGGTGTCCTGTCCAGGGTACAACAGGGTACAGGCTCTGTGATAGACTATGATGGTCACTCACCGTGGCAGAGGCTGAAAGTGGTCATAAGGCATCACCTCTATGAAGCCATCACTAGAGAAGAGAAAAGGAAGACAACGCCATGTCACCATGACCATTCAGAGGAACCATGTTTCCTATACAGCCTTCACATGCACAACCACGACTGGAAACAGGACAGGGTATGTCCCAAATGGCTCCCAATTCTACATGGTGCACTGCTTTTGACCAGGGCCTGCTTTTGACCAGGGCCTGCTTTTGACCAGGGCCTGCATTTGACCAGGGCCCATAGGGCAACCATTGTTGCCCAATTGTTGCCCTAAGGAATACCTAGGATAGGATAAGTAATCCTTCTCACCCCCCCTTTA
>NW_025758786.1:0-4967 GCF_021184085.1 Oncorhynchus gorbuscha | reverse complement strand
GCTCTTTTCATGTCTCCTCCGTTACTTTTCTCGGTTCCGTGGTTTCACGCTGAAGGCATTCAGATGGATTCCGCTAAGGTCCAAGCTGTCAGTGATTGGCCCGTTCCAAGGTCACGTGTCGAGTTGCAGCGCTTTTAGGTTTCGCGCTAACTTCTATCGGCGTTTTCATTCAAGTAATTTCGGCCAAGTTGCTGCCCCTCTCACAGCTCTTACTTCTGTCAAGACGTGTTTTAAGTGGTCCGGTTCCGCCCAGGGAGCTTTTGATCTTCTAAAAGAACGTTTTACGTCCGCTCCTATCCTCGTTACTCCTGACGTCACTAGACAATTCATTGTCGAGGTTGACGCTTCAGAGGTAGGCGGGGACCATTCTTTTATTTTTCTCATCGCCTGTCGCCATCTGAGCGCAACTATGATGTGGGTAACCGTGAACTGCTCGCCATCCGCTTAGCCCTAGGCGAATGGCGACAGTGGTTGGAGGGGGGCGACTCGCCTTTTGTCGCTTTGGACAGACCATAAGAACCTTGAGTACATCCGTTCTGCCAAACGACTTAATGCCCGTCAAGCTCGTGGGCGTTGTTTTTCGCTTCGTTTCGAGTTTGTGATTTCTTACCGTCCGGGTAGCAAGAACACCAAGCCTGATGCCTTATCCCGTCTGTTTAGTTCTTCTGTGGCTTCTACTGATCCCGAGGGGATTCTTCCTTATGGGCGTGTTGTCGGGTTAACAGTCTGGGGAATTGAAAGACAGGTTAAGCAAGCACTCACGCACACTGCGTCGCGCGCGCTTGTCCTAGTAACCTCCTTTTCGTTCCTGTTTCCACTCGTCTGGCTGTTCTTCAGTGGGCTCACTCTGCCAAGTTAGCGGGTCATCCCGGTGTTCGAGGCACTCTTGCGTCTATTCGCCAGCGCTTTTGGTGGCCGACTCAGGAGCGTGACACGCGCCGTTTCGTGGCTGCCTGTTCGGACTGCGCGCAGACTAAGTCGGGTAACTCTCCTCCTGCCGGTCGTCCCAGACCGCTCCCCATTCCTTCTCGACCATGGTCTCACATTGCCTTAGACTTCATTACCGGTCTGCCTTTGTCTGCGGGGAAGACTGTGATTCTGACGGTTGTCGATAGGTTCTCTAAGGCGGCACATTTCATTCCCCTCGCTAAACTTCCTTCCGCTAAGGAGACGGCACAAATCATTATTGAGAATGTATTCAGAATTCATGGCCTCCCCGTTAGACGCCGTTTCAGACAGAGGTCCGCAATTCACGTCACAGTTTTGGAGGGAGTTCTGTCGTTTGATTGGTGCGTCCGTCAGTCTCTCTTCCGGTTTCATCCCCCAGTCTAACGGTCAAGAGAGGGGCCAATCAGACGATTGGTCGATACTACGCAGCCTTTCTTTCAGGAACCCTGCGTCTTGGGCAGAACAGCTCCCTGGGCAGAATACGCCACAATTCGCTTCCTTCGTCTGCTACCGGGTTATCTCCGTTTCAGAGTAGTCTGGGTTACCAGCCTCCTCTGTTCTCATCCCAGCTTGCCGAGTCCAGCGTCCCTCCGCTCAAGCGTTTGTCCAACGTTGTGAGCGCACCTGAGGAGGGTGAGGTCTGCACTTTGCCGTTACAGGGCACAGACGGTGAGAGCCGCCAATAAACGCAGGATTAAGAGTCCAAGGTATTGTTGCGGCCAGAGAGTGTGGCTTTCCACTCGCAACCTTCCTCTTACGACAGCTTCTCGTAAGTTGACTCCGCGGTTCATTGGTCCGTTCCGTGTCTCCCAGGTCGTCAATCCTGCCGCTGTGCGATTGCTTCTTCCGCGACATCTTCGTCGCGTCCATCCTGTCTTCCATGTCTCCTGTGTTAAGCCCTTTCTTCGCACCCCCGTTCGTCTTCCCTCCCCCTCCCCGTCCTTGTCGAGAGCGCACCTATTTACAAGGTACATAAAATTATGGACATGCGTTCGGGACGGGGTCACCAATACCTAGTGGATTGGGAGGGTTACGGTCCTGAGGAGAGGAGTTGGGTTCCGTCTCGGGACGTGCTGGACCGTTCGCTCATCGATGATTTCCTCCGTTGCCGCCAGGATTCCTCCTCGAGTGCGCCAGGAGGCGCCGGTGAGTGGGGGGTACTGTCATGTTTGTCATTTATTGTCATGTCTTGTCCCTGTGCTCCCCATGCTATTCGTTTCCCTCTGCTGGTCTTGTTTGGTTCTATCCCTCTCTCTCCCCTCCCCTTTCACTCTCTCGCTCTCTCTTCTCTGTCGTTCCGTTCCTGCTCCCAGCTGTTCCTATTCCCCTAATCATCATTTAGTCTTCCCACACCTGTTCCCGATCCTTTCCCTGATTAGACTCCCTATTTATTCCTTTGTGATCCGTTCCTGTTCCATCGGTTCCTTGTTTTGTATTCCATGCTGTAATTGCGTTTCGCCCTGTCCTGTCGTGTTTTTTGCCGTGATTGTGTATCACCCTGTCCTGTCGTGTTTTGTGCCTTCTTCAGACGCTGCGTGTGAGCAGGTGTCTCAGTTGACTACGGCCTGCGCCTACCCGAAGCGACCTGCAGTCTGTGGCCGCTTCTCCAGTTGTTTTCCCTCTACTATCTAATCATCATTTAGTCTTCCCACACCTGTTCCCGATCCTTTCCCTGATTAGACTCCCCTATTTATTCCTTTGTGATCCGTTCCTGTTCCGTCGGTTCCTTGTTTTGTATTCCATGCTGTGATTGCGTTTCGCCCTGTCCTGTCGTGTTTTTGCCGTGATTGTGTATCACCCCTGTCCTGTCGTGTTTTGTGCCTTCATCAGATGCTGCGTGTGAGCAGGTGTCTCAGTCGACTACGGCCTGCGCCTACCCGAAGCGACCTGCAGTCTGTGGCCGCTTCTCCAGTTGTTTTCCCTCTACAAATCTAGAGGATTTCAGTTATTCGGTTTTTGAGCATTAATAAACTCTGTTTCTGTTAAGTCGCGTTTGGGTCCTCCTTCACCTGCATAACAGAAGGAACCGATCAAAGAATGGACCCAGCGACTTCTGACGCCGTTACACTGCCGTCGAGATCCAAGGAGCCATGCTCGGCAGACACGAGCAGGAATTGTCCGCTGCTCGCCAGGCCGTGGAAAACCTGGCTGCTCAGGTTTCCGACCTCTCTGGACAGTTCCAGAGTCTACGTCTCGTGCCACCTGTTACTTCCTGGCCTGCCGAGCCTCCAGAACCTAGGGTTAATAACCCACCTTGCTACTCCGGGCAGCCCACTGAGTGCCGCTCCTTTCTCACGCAGTGTGAGATTGTGTTCTCTCTCCAACCCAACACATACTCTAGAGAGAGAGCTCGGGTTGCTTACGTCATCTCACTCCTCACTGGCCGGGCTCGAGAATGGGGCACAGCTATCTGGGAGGCAAGGGCTGTTTGCTCTAACGATTTCCAGAACTTTAAAGAGGAGATGATTCGGGTTTTTGACCGTTCAGTTTTTGGTGGGGAGGCTTCTAGGGCCCTGGCTTCCTTATGCCAAGGTGAACGGTCCATAACGGATTATTCCATTGAGTTTCGCACTCTTGCTGCCTCTAGTGAGTGGAACGAGCCGGCGCTGCTCGCTCGTTTTCTGGAGGGACTCCACGCTATGGTTAAGGATGAGATTCTCTCCCGGGAGGTTCCTTCAGATGTGGACTCTTTGATTGCTCTCGCCATCCGCATAGAACGACGGGTAGATCTTCGTCACCGGGCTCGTGGAAGAGAGCTCGCATCAACGGTGTTTCCCTGCTCCGCATCGCAGCCATCTCCCCCTCTGGCTTTGAGACTGAGCCCATGCAGCTGGGAGGGATTCGCATCTCGAATAAGGAGAGGGAACGGAGGATCACCAACCGCCTGTGCCTCTATTGTGGAGTTGCTGGACATTTCGTTAATTCATGTCCAGTAAAAGCCAGAGCTCATCTGTAAGCGGAGGGCTACAGGTGAGCGCAACTACTCAAGTCTCTCCATCAAAGTCCTGTACTACTTTGTCGGTCCACCTACGCTGGACCGGTTCGGGCGCTACATGTAGTGCCTTGATAGACTCTGGGGCTGAGGGTTGTTTCATGGACGAAGCATGGGTTCGGAAACATGACATTCCTTTCAGAGAGTTAGATAAGCCTACGCCCATGTTCGCCTTAGATGGTAGTCATCTTCCCAGTATCAGATTTGAGACACTACCTTTAACCCTCACAGTATCTGGTAACCACAGTGAGACTATTTCTTTTTTGATTTTCCGTTCACCGTTTACACCTGTTGTTTTGGGTCATCCCTGGCTAGTATGTCATAATCCTTCTATTAATTGGTCTAGTAATTCTATCCTATCCTGGAACGTTTCTTGTCATGTGAAGTGTTTAATGTCTGCCATCCCTCCCGTTTCTTCTGTCCCTACTTCTCAGGAGGAACCTGGCGATTTGACAGGAGTGCCGGAGGAATATCATGATCTGCGCACGGTCTTCAGTCGGTCCCGAGCCAACTCCCTTCCTCCTCACCGGTCGTATGATTGTAGTATTGATCTCCTTCCGGGGACCACTCCTCCTCGAGGTAGACTATACTCTCTGTCGGCTCCCGAACGTAAGGCTCTCGAGGATTATTTGTCTGTGTCTCTTGACGCCGGTACCATAGTGCCTTCTTCCTCTCCCGGCCGGGGCGGGGTTCTTTTTTGTTAAGAAGAAGGACGGTACTCTGCGCCCCTGCGTGATTATCGAGGGCTGAATGACATAACGGTTAAGAATCGTTATCCGCTTCCCCTTATGTCATCAGCCTTCGAGATTCTGCAGGGAGCCAGGTGCTTTACTAAGTTGGACCTTCGTAACGCTTACCATCTCGTGCGCATCAGAGAGGGGGACGAGTGGAAACGGCGTTTAATACTCCGTTAGGGCATTTTGAGTACCGGGTTCTGCCGCCGGTCTCGCCAATGCGCCCAGCTGTTTTTCAGGCATTAGTTAATGATGTTCTGAGAGACATGCTGAACATTTTCGTTTTTGTCTAT
>NW_025758785.1:0-4967 GCF_021184085.1 Oncorhynchus gorbuscha | reverse complement strand
ATTAGATTAGTTAATATATTAGATTAGATTAGTTAATAGATTAGATTAGATTAGTTAATATATTAGATTGAATTGAATTAATATATTAGATTAGATTAGTTAATATATTAGATTAGATTAGTTAATAGGATTAGATTATATTAGTTAATATATTAGATTAGATTAGTTAATATATTAGATTAGATTAGTTAATATATTAGATTAGATTAGTTAATATTAGATATTAGATTAGTTAATATATTAGATTAGATTAGTTAATAGATTAGATTAGATTAGTTAATATATTAGATTAGATTAGTTAATATATTAGATTAGATTAGTTAATATATCAGATTAGATTAGTTAATAGATTAGATTATATTAGTTAATAGATTAGATTAGGATTAGGTTAATATATTAGATTATATTAGTTAATATATTAGATTAGATTAGTTAATAGATTAGATTATATTAGTTAATATATTAGATTAGATTAGTTAATATATTAGATTAGATTAGTTAATAGATTAGATTAGATTAGTTAATATATTAGATTAGATTAGTTAATATATTAGATTAGATTAGTTAATATATCAGATTAGATTAGTTAATAGATTAGATTATATTAGTTAATATATTAGATTAGATTAGTTAATATATTAGATTATATTAGTTAATATATTAGATTAGATTAGTTAATAGATTAGATTATATTAGTTAATATATTAGATTAGATTAGTTAATATATTAGATTATATTAGTTAATATATTAGATTAGATTAGTTAATATTAGATATTAGATTAGTTCATATATTAGATTAGATTAGTTAATAGATTAGATTATATTAGTTAATATATTAGATTAGATTAGTTAATAGATTAGATTAGATTAGTTAATATATTAGATTAGATTAGTTAATATATTAGATTAGATTAGTTAATATATCAGATTAGATTAGTTAATAGATTAGATTATATTAGTTAATAGATTAGATTAGATTAGTTAATATATTAGATTATATTAGTTAATATATTAGATTAGATTAGTTAATAGATTAGATTATATTAGTTAATATATTAGATTAGATTAGTTAATATATTAGATTAGATTAGTTAATAGATTAGATTAGTTAGTTAATATATTAGATTAGATTAGTTAATATATTAGATTAGATTAGTTAATATATCAGATTAGATTAGTTAATAGATTAGATTATATTAGTTAATATATTAGATTAGATTAGTTAATATATTAGATTATATTAGTTAATATATTAGATTAGATTAGTTAATAGATTAGATTATATTAGTTAATATATTAGATTAGATTAGTTAATATATTAGATTATATTAGTTAATATATTAGATTAGATTAGTTAATATTAGATATTAGATTAGTTCATATATTAGATTAGATTAGTTAATAGATTAGATTATATTAGTTAATATATTAGATTAGATTAGTTAATATATTAGATTATATTAGTTAATAGATTAGATTAGATTAGTTAATATATTAGATTAGATTAGTTAATATATTAGATTATATTAGTTAATAGATTAGATTATATTAGTTAATAGATTATATTAGATTAGTTAATATATTAGATTAGATTAGTTAATATTATATTAGATTAGTTAATATATTAGATTAGATTAGTTAATATATTAGATTAGTTAATATATTAGATTAGATTAGTTAATATATTAGATTAGATTAGTTAATATATTAGATTAGATTAGTTAATATATTAGATATGAGATTAGTTAATATATTAGATATGAGATTAGTTAATATATTAGATTAGATTAGTTAATATATTAGATTAGATTAGTTAATATATTAGATTAGATTAGTTAATATATTAGATTAGATTAGATTAGTTAATATATTAGATTATATTAGTTAATATATTAGATTAGATTAGTTAATATATTAGATTAGATTAGTTAATATATTAGATTAGATTAGTTAATATATTAGATTAGATTAGTTAATATATTAGATTAGTTAATATATTAGATTAGTTAATATATTAGATTAGATTAGTTAATATATTAGATTAGATTAGTTAATATATTAGATTAGATTAGTTAATATATTAGATTAGATTAGTTAATATATTAGATTAGATTAGATTAGTTAATATATTAGATTAGATTAGATTAGTTAATATATTAGATTAGATTAGTTAATATATTAGATTAGATTAGTTAATATATTAGATTAGATTAGTTAATATATTAGATTAGATTAGTTAATATATTAGATTAGTTAATATATTAGATTAGTTAATATATTAGATTAGTTAATATATTAGATTAGTTAATATATTAGATTAGTTAATATATTAGATTAGTTAATATATTAGATTAGTTAATATATTAGATTAGTTAATATATTAGATTAGTTAATATATTAGATTAGTTAATATATTAGATTAGTTAATATATTAGATTATATTAGTTAATATATTAGATTAGTTAATATATTAGATTAGATTAGTTAATATATTAGATTATATTAGTTAATATATTAGATTAGATTAGTTAATATTAGATGAACAAAGACAAACCGTGAAGCTTTGGGCTATGTGCCCTGGACAAAGACAAACCGTGAAGCTTTGGGCTATGTGCCCTGAACAAAGACAAACCGTGAAGCTTTGGGCTATGTGCCTGAACAAAGACAAACCGTGAAGCTTTGGGCTATGTGCCCTGGACAAAGACAAACCGTGAAGCTTTGGGCTATGTGCCCTGAACAAAGACAAACCGTGAAGCTTTGGGCTATGTGCCCTGAACAAAGACAAACCGTGAAGCTTTGGGCTATGTGCCCTGGACAAAGACAAACCGTGAAGCTTTGGGCTATGTGCCCTGGACAAAGACAAACCGTGAAGCTTTGGGCTATGTGCCCTGAACAAAGACAAACCGTGAAGCTTTGGGCTATGTGCCCTGGACAAAGACAAACCGTGAAGCTTTGGGCTATGTGCCCTGAACAAAGACAAACCGTGAAGCTTTGGGCTATGTGCCCTGGACAAAGACAAACCCTGAAGCTTTGGGCTATGTGCCCTGAACAAAGACAAACCGTGAAGCTTTGGGCTATGTGCCCCCTGGACAAAGACAAACCGTGAAGCTTTGGGCTATGTGCCCTGAACAAAGACAAACCGTGAAGCTTTTGGGCTATGTGCCTGGACAAAGACAAACCCTGAGAAAGCTTTGGGCTATGTGCCCTGAACAAAGACAAGCCGTGAAGCTTTGGGCTATGTGCCCTGGACAAAGACAAACCGTGAAGCTTTGGGCTATGTGCCCTGAACAAAGACAAACCGTGAAGCTTTTGGGCTACCTTGCCTGAACAAAGACAAACCGTGAAGCTTTGGGCCCTGAACAAAGACAAACCGTGAAGCTTTGGGCTATGTGCTCTGAACAAAGACAAAGTTAACTTCCCACAAAACAGGTGGGGGAAAAGGGTACCTAAGTATGGTTCTCAATCAGAAACAACGATAGACAGCTGTCCCTGATTGAGAACCATACCAGGCCAAGACATAGAAATACAACACATAGAAAAAAGGACGTAGAATGCCCACCCTAGTCACTAGATATGACAGTTATGACAGTTAAGATAATTATGACAGATATGATAGGTATGATAGATAGGACAGTTATGACAGGTATAACAGGTATGACAGATATGACAGGTATGACAGGTATAACAGGTATGACAGATATGACAGGTATGACAGGTACGACAGGTACGACAGGTATAACAGGTATGACAGATATGACCTTATGACTGGTATAATAGTTTTTAATAATTCTTCACTACTGTTGCACTCCCCATGCAGCCACTACCACAGCATGGACATCTTCACCCACTACGACCTGCTGTCGTCCAATGGGACCAAGGTGGCTGAGGGACACAAGGCCTCCTTCTGTCTGGAGGACACCGCGTGTCCCGAGGGTGAGTCTGGGGAGGCAAACCAATCAAAACAGTCTACTACTGTCCACCCAATCAGAACAGATTATATTGGCGTGCCATCCAATCAGATCAGACTTCCCTAGATGGCCAGCCAATCAAATATGGCCTATTTTTGGGTGTTAAGATTAGGGATATCTTATCCAAATCCAAGTGAAACATTTTGTATCTGGTTTTGGAGGATATAGTATTTTTGGTTAAAAGTCTAATAAACTGTGTTTTTTAGGTATCTCTAAGAGGTAGGAGTGTATCTGTGTTCTCCAGGTAGGAGTGTATCTGTGTTCTCCAGGTAGGAGTGTATCTGTGTTCTCCAGGTAGGAGTGTATCTGTGTTCTCCAGGTATCTCTAAGAGGTAGGAGTGTATCTGTGTTCTCTAAGTGGTAGGAGTGTATCTGTGTTCTCCAGGTATCTCTAAGAGGTAGGAGTGTATCTGTGTTCTCCAGGTAGGAGTGTATCTGTGTTCTCCAGGTAGGAGTGTATCTGTGTTCTCTAAGAGGTAGGAGTGTATATGTGTTCTCCAGGTATCTCTAAGAGGTAGGAGTGTATATGTGTTCTCCAGGTAAGAGTGTATCTGTGTTCTCTAAGAGGTAGGAGTGTATCTGCGTTCTCCAGGTAGGAGTGTGTATGTGTTCTCCAGGTAGGAGTGTATCTGTGTTCTCTAAGAGGTAGGAGTGTATCTGTGTTCTCCAGGTAGGAGTGTATCTGTGTTCTCTAAGAGGCAGGAGGCATCTTGTGTTCTCTGTGCATTCTAAGAGGTATGGAGTGTGCTAATCTCAGAGAGGCAGGGCATCACCGTGGGGTGTTGGGACCTGTATCGCCATGACATCGACTGCCAGTGGATCGACATCACCGACATCAAACCAGGAAACTACATCCTACAGGTGGACTACCATTTTTAAGAGGCTTTTTTTAAATCCTGGGGAAGCCCCGAATCAGACACATAACTTCCAAAATGTGTAACTGCATGAAGTTTTGAAATATGGCAAACTACAAATTTGAGTTGTCAAACTGTGTGAAA
>NW_025758784.1:0-4967 GCF_021184085.1 Oncorhynchus gorbuscha | reverse complement strand
ATAATATGCATATTTTAGCAACTGAGACTGAGGAGCTGGCCGTTTACTCTGGGCACCTTTTCATCCAAGCTACTCAATACTTCCCATGCAGCCATAAGAATTAACCAATTCAATTAAAATACTCTGTCTGCTACTAAGAATTTGTAAGGTTCTTATTAAAATGAAACAGACAGAGGCGCAGCTACAACTGTCAGGAATGTTTATTTAGAGAGCTCTCCCCATAATTTCCGGTACATTGGTCTGTATACCTCACATTTCGTCATAAATGTCCCTCCTACTCTCAGATACAATGGCAACATAGTTCACAATCTTCTCCTACTCAAAAATAGTCTGCCACCTGTTAAACAATCTACTACAAGCCCAAACCCAAAATCACATAACACTTAGACACTTTCAGGACGAGGTCCTTCTTCCAATAGGGCATCACCAAATACTGTGCTCCACACAGAATCCACAGTCACCCTGGCCCCTCACCCCTGCAGACAACACCAATCCCCACTGTGATCAATTCAGTGTCAGGATGGCTCTAGGTCACCAGCAACCAACCAATGATAGGTGTCTTTGAGTCGACTAACTCTCAGATCATCCTCCACTGACTCGGCCCTGCTTATGCCTCCAAGGTGCCCCCCCTCACACAGGAATACACACTCGGAGCCTACACGTAACAGAGGCTTTTCTAAAAACTTGACTTCAAGTGTGGTTTGCTCACCTCTTTCTTTTAAAAAAACTACGTTTGAGATGTGGTATCCACTCGGCTCGCTGTCTCTCAGATCAAAGGTGGGTCCATCTGCTTCGTTCCCAAAGTGTGGTTTCCCTGAGATCCCAAGTTTGAGCGATCCCTCGTGCACGATTTGCCCAGATCATCGGGAGCAGTCACCAAGTGAAGATTCGGGTCCCATCTGGGTCGTCAAATGTGGTGGTTAATTTCTGTCTTATCAAATGAGGAGAGACAAACATAACACACGAGAGTCATAACACACGAGCTTTGCGATAGCGATGACTTTCAACGATTCGCCATTTTCTAATGATCCGTTGAGAGTGATAAAACAAAAGTACAAAGATCTTTTATAGCCAAGATACACCCCTCTCAAACTACATGACGAACAACAGATACATAGAATGGTCACAAGATTAAGATTTGTATGAAAGATATCTATAATACATAGCAGACAGCAACTGCTGTGTCAAGAGTTTTCATTGTATAGACCAGTGTCTGGTCATCCTACTCCAAACTGGAACCATCTCACCCTGGTACGGTATAGCACAAAAACATTACCTTATGTTCTCTGGAATGCTCTTTAGGTTTTATCACCCAAAGACATCTTAAATCTCCTCTGTCAGTGTTATCTCATAGAGGTCCATTCTCAGTAGAACACACACACAATAGTTAACAGAATACTCTATTCTGTCAAATAAAACAACCATTATAATGCAATACAAGCATTATAACATAATCTTGCAATTTCCATGACAATTTACGCTGAGTACATGATTTTATCGGTTTTGCCTCTCTGAACGCTAAATTCCCCCGCCCTCCCTTCGGCAAATCCAACCACGACACCATCTTGCTCCAACTGTCTTATAGGCAGAAGCTCAAACAGGATGTACCAGTGACTAGAATCATTCAACGCTGTTCTAAATCATCGGAATCCACGCTTCAAGATTATTTTGATCACATGGACTGGGATATGTTCCGGTTAGCCTATACACTGACTCTGTGAGTGAATTTAAAAGGAAGTGCATTGGAGATGTTGTACCCACTTTGACGATTAGAATTTACCCTAACCAGAAACTGTGGATGATGGCGGCATTCGCACAAGTCTGAAAACACGACCCACCGCATTTGGAAAGAGGTCTGGGAATATGGCTGAATATAAACAGTGTAGATATTCCCTCCGCAAGGCAATCAACCAAGCGAAATGCTGGTACAGGGACAAAGTGGAGTTGCAATTCAACGGCTCAGACATGAGACATATGTGGCAGGGTCTACAGGAAATCACAAACCACAAAAAGAAAACAAGCCACGTCACGGATACCGATGTCATGCTTCCAGAAAAACTTAGCACTTTCATTGCCCGCTTTGAGGATAATACAGTGTCACTGTTGCGACCTGCTAACAAGAACTACACCCCCCCTCTCCTTCTCCGTATCCGTTGAGAATAAAACATTTAAACGTGTTAACCCTTGCAAGGCTCATGGCCTTGATGGCATCCCTTGCCATGTCCTCAGAGAATACGCAGACCAGCTGGCTGGTGTGTTTAAGGACATATTAAATCGCTACCTATCCCAGTCTGCTGTCCCCACATGCTTCAAGATGGCCACCATTGTTCTTGTACCCAAGAAGGCAAAGTAATCGACCTAAATGACTACTGCACCGTAGCACTCACCTCTTTTATCATGAAGTGCTTTGAGAGACTAGTCAAGGATCATATCATCTCCACCTTGCCGGCCACCTGTTAGGAATTTTATGAATAATGACTAAACAATATCCCCATTTTAAATAGAACTGTTTATTATATCTGATTAACAATATGAATGCGTAAGTGAGGGATTGTGGAGCATGAAACAGGGGCTAATTAAATAAAATAAATACCATTCCAGCCAGGTTGGAGAAGACTGGACTTGTGGGTTTTTAAGTAGGCTGAAAGGGTCGTTAACCTATGGTTGAACCAACTCAACTTAGCTCTGGGATGTTTAGATATTCCGTTTGTGTTTTCTTAGGTTTTCCATTAGCTGGATCTGTCTGCTGAATGGTGATGGATGAAAACTTCAGAAGGTTTATCTCGAAAGAACTTTTGAACTGTTGGGAGTCTTCCATGACTGCATGGCCATGCACGCCTCCAACTCAATCATCAGTTTGCAGACCACACAACAGTAGTGGGCTTGATTACCAACAATGACGAGACAGCCTACAAGGAGGAGGTGAGGGTACTCAAAGTGTGGTGTCAGGAAAACAACCTCTACCTCAATGTCAACGAGCCCAAGAAGAAAATCAGCAGAGGGAGCACCCCCCTATCCACATCGAAGGGACAACAGTGGAGAAGGTGGAGGATTTTAAGTTCCTCGGCATACACATCACAGACAGACTGAAATGGTCCACCCACACAGACATTGTGGTGAAGAAGGCGCAACTATGCCTTTGAGCAACAAACATTTGCAATACTGTGACGACCCTCCCACCCTGTCTGCCGTATTCTCTCTTTGTTGTTTCCTTATTAGGATGCCGGTGGGTGAAGTTGGGAGGGTCGTCAGCTACATGGGAAACACCTGGGCCCGGTGTCTCCCAGGATAAATACACCACTTCCCCATTCATGGAGGAGACTCTCTCCATGCAGACACCTTTATGGATTTTGTTGTGTTTCTTGGTGGTTTTTGAGTTGTTTGCTTTAGCATCTTTTCGACACCCTGCATTATCACATTCATGCATGCAGAACACTCACTTACACTACTGATTACACACGCCATTGTATATTTTCCTTAGTTGCTTTAGTTAATAAATATATCTTTTGTTACGCCTTATCTCCACGTTGTCTCCCTTTTGTTACGGGCTATGAGCCGGTTCGTGACAAGTGGTGGCTCATCTGGGATCTCTGAACTATTGGTTTGGGAGACCGTGGAGGTACGTGTTTGGTTTGCATATTTTGTTTGAGTTTGATAGGCCCAGTATTGGTTGCCTTTGTTGTTTGGGTTGCGCTGTGTTGGAGAGAGTATAATGGTTAGTTTCCAGGCCCTGCCTAGCCTGGAAACTATTGTTACACTTTCTGTTGGGACGTCAGTCTGAGGTGAGTAATCGGCTGTGTACCTTCCTGTGGGAGATTTGGTAGGTGTGGAAACTTGCTACCCGGAGCTATAGCCTTTTTTCCTGGATAGGCTTAGCAATATGTTTCATTTTTTGGAATATACATGGTTAATGTTTGTTATTTTGCAGGTCTGTGGACTGAGCAGTTGTTCCCGGGGGCATATCCGTGGTTTCAGGAATTTACAGCATGCGTTGGGGAGTTCCCCACCGCTAATCCGCGCGCACAAAGACTAGGGTTGGTTATTGTAGGTTTTGGGGTCAGACCTTAGCCTTCTTCTGTGCCAGAAGATTGCCAATATTATGTATTTAGTGTGCTATAGAGGGAGAGGAGAATGAGCCGTTATGACTGCTTATGTATTAGAGCTCATCACTCATCAAAAGTAATTATAGACGAGGATTAAAAGAATTCAGCCTGTTGAGCACCTCAACACTACAATGAATGAGTGTGATAAACATTTATAATTCCATTAGGTTGATATTGAAAGCCAATCTGATGGAGAGTGGTATTCTTGAAGTTACCACGAAATTTAGCCTCTGCTGAGGATTTGTTGTCTCCCCATAACGTTACAATGTATTCCATCGTTGAGTCCTAGTGAGCTTCTGAACAGCAGAAAGAACTGCTCTGGTTAAAGCTAGAGCATGATCGGCAGCATGAACGTGAGAAAAGAGAGCATGATCGGCAGCATGATCGTGAGAAGCTAAAGCATGATCGTGTGAAGTTTGAAAAGGAATTGGCATTTAAACAAGATATGGAGCGTGCTAAAATCAAGTTGCAACAAGAACGTATAGAGTTGGTTAGGGAAGGAAAGATCTCAGGGGAGAGTTTGTTCTGGGAAGGTGACCCAGATTTACCTAGGGGTAGTTCCTCTTTTGGTCGTGCCCCAGAGACATTTGATATTGTTGGGAACTTACGGTTATTGCCACAGTTTAATGAAAAGGACCCAGAGACATTCTTTTCGTTGTTTGAGCATGTTGCTGACGCTAGGAGTTGGCCTGATTCTGACCGCACTTTAATGTTGCAGTGTGTGCTGACCGGTAAAGCGCAGGAAGCATATTCAGCTCTTAGTGTAGCCGACAGTGCCAGTTATGATAAAGTTAAAACAGCTGTGTTACAGATTTATGAATTGGTCCCTGAGGCTTACCGCCAATGATTTAGAACTTTAAAAAG
>NW_025758783.1:0-2500 GCF_021184085.1 Oncorhynchus gorbuscha | reverse complement strand
GACTTCATTATGAAGTCTGGCCTACTGTCTGGATCTAGGACTTCATTATGAAGTCTGGCCTACTGTCCTGCTGTCTGGATCTAGGACTTCATTATGAAGTCTGGCCTACTGTCTGGATCTAGGACTTCATTATGAAGTCTGGCCTACTGTCTGGATCTAGGACTTCATTATGAAGTCTGGCCTACTGTCTGGATCTAGGACTTCATTATGAAGTCTGGCCTACTGTCTGGATCTAGGACTTCATTGTGAAGTCTGGCCTATCCTACTGTCTGGATCTAGGACTTCATTATGAAGTCTGGCCTACTGTCTGGATCTAGGACTTCATTATGAAGTCTGGCCTACTGTCTGGATCTAGGACTTCATTATGAAGTCTGGCCTACTGTCTGGATCTAGGACTTCATTATGAAGTCTGGCCTACTGTCTGGATCTAGGACTTCATTATGAAGTCTGGCTCTGCCTACTGTCTGGATCTAGGACTTCATTATGAAGTCTGGCCTACTGTCTGGATCTAGGACTTCATTATGAAGTCTGGCCTGCTGTCCTACTGTCTGGATCTAGGACTTCATTATGAAGTCTGGCCTACTCCTCTGTCTGGATCTAGGACTTCATTATGAAGTCTGGCCTACTGTCTGGATCTAGGACTTCATTATGAAGTCTGGCCTACTGTCTGGATCTAGGACTTCATTATGAAGTCTGGCCTACTGTCTGGATCTAGGACTTCATTATGAAGTCTGGCCTACTGTCTGGATCTAGGACTTCATTATGAAGTCTGGCCTACTGTCCTACTGTCTGGATCTAGGACTTCATTATGAAGTCTGGCCTACTGTCCTACTGTCTGGATCTAGGACTTCATTATGAAGTCTGGCCTACTGTCTGGATCTAGGACTTCATTATGAAGTCTGGCCTACTGTCTGGATCTAGGACTTCATTATGAAGTCTGGCCTACTGGCCTACTGTCTGGATCTAGGACTTCATTATGAAGTCTGGCCTACTGTCCTACTGTCTGGATCTAGGACTTCATTATGAAGTCTGGCCTACTGTCCTACTGTCTGGATCTAGGACTTCATTATGAAGTCTGGCCTACTGTCTGGATCTAGGACTTCATTATGAAGTCTGGCCTACTGTCTGGATCTAGGACTTCATTATGAAGTCTGTCCTACTGTCTGGATCTAGGACTTCATTATGAAGTCTGGCCTACTGTCTGGATCTAGGACTTCATTATGAAGTCTGGCCTACTGTCTGGATCTAGGACTTCATTATGAAGTCTGGCCTACTGTCTGGATCTAGGACTTCATTATGAAGTCTGCCTGTCCTACTGTCTGGATCCTAGGACTTCATTATGAAGTCTGGCCTACTGTCTGGATCTAGGACTTCATTATGAAGTCTGGCCTCTGGCCTACTGTCTGGATCTAGGACTTCCATTATGAAGTCTCTGGCCTCCTGCCCCTGGATCTCGCACTCCCTCCTCCCCCGTGTCTCTCTCTCCCTCCTCCCTATCTCTCTCACTCCTCCCCTTACTCTCTCTCTCTCTCTCTCTCCCTCCTCAACCCTCTTGCACCTTCTCTCCCTCCTCACCCTCCTCCCCTCTCTCTCCCTCCTCCCTCCTCCTCTCTCCTCTCCACCCCCCTCTCTCCCTCCTCCCCTCTTTCTCTCCCTCCTCCCCTCTTTCTCTCCCTCCTCCCACTCTTGCTCTCCACTCCTCCCCTCTCTCTCTCCCCCTCCTCTCCTCTCTCTCTCCCCCTCCTCCCCTCTCTCTCTCCTCCTCCCCTCTCTCTCCGTATCTCTCCCTCCTCAGGGGAGGTTGGGGGGGAGACTGGTGGATTTCCAGACCATGTACCAGTGGACATCAGAGTGAAACTCATGGTCTGTCTGATCCACCAGCATGTTTACAGACCTCTGGATGTGAGTACCACACAACGTATCTATCTGCTTTGGGAACACATAGACTCCTACCAAATATCACACCTTATAATCTTAGTGTTTCTGAATGTATAAATGGACATTCCTTCATCCTCTACTACCCCCCCAGTCCATGTTGACGCTCTGAGTGGAGCAGAGCCCAGAGGAGCTGGGGGATCTGTACCTGGATGTGGCTGAGGCCTTCCTGGACCAGGGAGAGTACAACTCAGCCCTGCCTCTTCTCTCTGCCCTGGTCTGCTCTGAGAGATACAACCTGGCTGTTGTCTGGCTCCGACACGCTGGTAGACACACACACACCACACACCACACACACCACACACCACACACACACACACCACACACACACACCACAGACACACACCACAGACACACACCACAGACACACACAACACAACACAGACACACACACACACACCACGGACACACAACACAACACACACACACACCACACAACACAGATACACACACACACACACACACCACACACACACACACACACACACACACACACACACACACACACACACACACACACACACACACACACACACACACACACACACACACACACACACACACA
>NW_025758782.1:0-4968 GCF_021184085.1 Oncorhynchus gorbuscha | reverse complement strand
CACCCTCCCACCCCCCTCCCACCCCTCCCACCCCTCCCTCCCTCCCTCCCACCCCTCCCACCCTCCCTCCCTCCCTCCCACCCTCCCTCCCTCCCTCCCTCCCTCCCTCCCTCCCTCCCTCCCTCTCTTGCTACGCCTGAGTGATTCCTCACAAAACCCAGACAACAACAGACCATGATTTTGGGGGGATTGTCAATAAATGTCCATAGAATCGTCCTTTGACATAAATTTGACATTTGTGTCTAAAAAACATAACTAAAAATGTATTTATTAGCATATTTATGACATACCAGGCCTCGTTTAAAGTGGGACGGATAGTGTTTATTAGCATATTTATGACATACCAGGCCTCGTTTAAAGTGGGACGGATAGTGTTTATTAGCATATTTATGACATACCAGGCCTCGTTTAAAGTGGACGGATAGTGTTTATTAGCATATTTATGACATACCAGAGCTCGTTTAAAGTGGGACGGATAGTGTTTATTAGCATATTTATGACATACCAGGCCTCGTTTAAAATTAGGGCGGATAGTGTTTATTAGCATATTTATGACATACCAGGCCTCGTTTAAAGTGGAATGGATAGTGTTTATTAGCATATTTATGACATACCAGGCCTCGTTTTTGAAGCATATTTATGACATACCAGGCCTCGTTTAAAATTAAGGACGGATAGTGTTTATTAGCATATTTATGACATACCAGGCCTCGTTTAAAGTGGGACGGATAGTGTTTATTAGCATATTTATGACATACCAGGCTCGTTTAAAGTGGATAGGATAGTGTTTATTAGCATATTTATGACATACCAGGCCTCGTTTAAAGTGGGACGGATAGTGTTTATTAGCATATTTATGACATACCAGGCCTCGTTTAAAGTGGGACGGATAGTGTTTATTAGCATATTTATGACATACCAGGCCTCGTTTAAAGTGGGACGGATAGTGTTTATTAGCATATTTATGACATACCAGGCCTCGTTTAAAGTGGGACGGATAGTGTTTATTAGCATATTTATGACATACCAGGCCTCGTTTAAAGTGGGACGGATAGTGTTTATTAGCATATTTATGACAGACCAGGCCTCGTTTAAGTGGGACGGATAGTGTTTATTAGACGGAAAATTAGTGTGTTTATTAGCATATTTATGACATACCAGGCCTCGTTTAAAGTGGGACGGATAGTGTTTTATTAGCATATTTATGACATACCAGGCCTCGTTTAAAGTGGGACGGATAGTGTTTATTAGCATATTTATGACATACCAGGCCTCGTTTAAAAGTGGGACGGATAGTGTTTATTATGGCCCACGACATACCAGGCCTCGTTTAAAGTGGGACGGATATTGTTTATTAGCATATTTATGACATACCAGGCCTCGTTTAAAGTGGGACGGATAGTGTTTATTAGCATATTTATGACATACCAGGCCTCGTTTAAAAGTGGGACGGATAGTGTTTATTAGCATATTAGCATATTTATGACATACCAGGCCTCGTTTAAAGTGGGACGGATAGTGTTTATTAGCATATTTATGACATACCAGGCCTCGTTTAAAGTGGGACGGATAGTGTTTATTAGCATATTTATGACATACCAGGCCTCGTTTAAAGTGGGACGGATAGTGTTTATTAGCATATTTATGACATACCAGGCCTCGTTTAAAGTGGGACGGATAGTGTTTATTAGCATATTTATGACATACCAGGCCTCGTTTAAAGTGGGACGGATAGTGTTTATTAGCATATTTATGACATACCAGGCCTCGTTTAAAGTGGGACGGATAGTGTTTATTAGCATATTTATGACATACCAGGCCTCGTTTAAAGTGGGACGGATAGTGTTTATTAGCATATTTATGACATACCAGGCCTCGTTTAAAGTGGGACGGATAGTGTTTATTAGCATATTTATGACATACCAGGCCTCGTTTAAAGTGGGACGGATAGTGTTTATTAGCATATTTATGACATACCAGGCCTCGTTTAAAGTGGGACGGATAGTGTTTATTAGCATATTTATGACATACCAGGCCTCGTTTAAAGTGGGACGGATAGTGTTTATTAGCATATTTATGACATACCAGGCCTCGTTTAAAGTGGGACGGATAGTGTTTATTAGCATATTTATGACATACCAGGCCTCGTTTAAAGTGGGACGGATAGTGTTTATTAGCATATTTATGACATACCAGGCCTCGTTTAAAGTGGGACGGATAGTGTTTATTAGCATATTTATGACATGACCAGGCCTCGTTTAAAGTGGGACGGATAGTGTTTATTAGCATATTTATGACATGACCAGGCCTCGTTTAAAGTGGGACGGATAGTGTTTATTAGCATATTTATGACATACCAGGCCTCGTTTAAAGTGGGACGGATAGTGTTTATTAGCATATTTATGACATACCAGGCCTCGTTTAAAGTGGGACGGATAGTGTTTATTAGCATATTTATGACATACCAGGCCTCGTTTAAAGTGGGACGGATAGTGTTTATTAGCATATTTATGACATACCAGGCCTCGTTTAAAGTGGGACGGATAGTGTTTATTAGCATATTTATGACATACCAGGCCTCGTTTAAAGTGGGACGGATAGTGTTTATTAGCATATTTATGACATACCAGGCCTCGTTTAAAGTGGGACGGATAGTGTTTATTAGCATATTTATGACATACCAGGCCTCGTTTAAAGTGGGACGGATAGTGTTTATTAGCATATTTATGACATACCAGGCCTCGTTTAAAGTGGGACGGATAGTGTTTATTAGCATATTTATGACATACCAGGCCTCGTTTAAAGTGGGACGGATAGTGTTTATTAGCATATTTATGACATACAAGGCCTCGTTTAAAGTGGGACGGATAGTGTTTGAACTACTTTGCACATAAGAAACATATAAGCAGCATATCAAATTAATAGAAATAGTTTCTATTTGACAAAAATATTCCATGAGGTAGATAGAATAAGCCCCAGGTTGGAAGAATAGATGGATGCAGTTTAATATAATGTAAAACTAATATAATTCATCACTACATTTAGTGGTAGTTCAACAATATACCTGCCTCCAGCCATTCAGAATGCTCTGTTTCAGTTTCAATGACTCCATTGTTTACTGCCTCCAGCCATTCAGAATGCTCTGTTTCAGTTTCAATGACTCCATTGTTTACTGCCTCCAGCCATTCAGAATGCTCTGTTTCAGTTTCAATGACTCCTTTGGTTACTGCCTCCAGCCATTCAGAATGCTCTGTTTCAGTTTCAATGACTCCATTGGTTACTGCCTCCAGCCATTCAGAATGCTCTGTTTCAGTTTCAATGACTCCTTTGGTTACTGCCTCCAGCCATTCAGAATGCTCTGTTTCAGTTTCAATGACTCCATTGTTTACTGCCTCCAGCCATTCAGAATGCTCTGTTTCAGTTTCAATGACTCCATTGGTTACTGCCTCCAGCCATTCAGAATGCTCTGTTTCAGTTTCAATGCCTCCATTGTTTACTGCTTCCAGTCAATCAGAATGCTCTGTTTCAGTTTCAATGACTCCATTGTTTACTGCCTCCAGCCATTCAGAATGCTCTGTTTCAGTTTCAATGACTCCATTTTTTTTAAACGGACAACTGTAGTTAATGTTTAGGAATGTGAAGTACAATCAAACTAGAGAGGGTAAAGCTCACAAGTCAGTCATAACGTGGCTAATAGGCTAACAGGCTAACAGGCTAATAGGCTAGCATATCTATTTATGTAGCTGTTTAGCACGCTAAAATATAGAGCCTAATGCAAGCTAGCAAGCTAGCTGCTGGGAGGTTGTCATGTCATTGGACGAGTGGGTGAGTGACCAACTTTTTCCCCTCATGTCGTTTTTCAGTGGCTACTGCTCCGCTTCTCCTCCGCTCTACCTCCCGACAGTAGGGCCTGCTCCGCTCCTCCTCCCAACTGTTGGGCCTGCTCCGCTCCTCCTCCCTACAGTAGGGCCTGCTCCGCTCCTCCTCCCAACTGTAGGGCCTGCTCCGCTCCTCCTCCCAACTGTAGGGCCTGCTCCGCTCCTCCTCCCAACTGTAGGGCCTGCTCCGCTCCTCCTCCAGACTGTAGGGCCTGCTCCTCTCCTCCTCCCTACAGTAGGGCCTGCTCCGCTCCTCCTCCCAACTGTAGGGCCTGCTCCGCTCCTCCTCCAGACTGTAGGGCCTGTTCCGCTCCTCCTCCGCTCCTCCTCCTGACTGTAGGGCCTGCTCCGCTCCTCCTCCCTACAGTAGGGCCTGCTCCGCTCCTTCTCCCGGCTGTAGGGCCTGCTCCGCTCCTCCTCCGCTCCTCCTCCCAACTGTAGGGCCTGCTCCGCTCCTCCTCCTGACTGTAGGGCCTGCTCCGCTCCTTCTCCCGGCTGTAGGGCCTGCTCCGCTCCTTCTCCCGACTGAAGGGCCTGCTCCGCTCCTCCTCCCTACAGTAGGGCCTGCTCCGCTCCTCCTTCCAACAGTAGGGCCTGCTCCGCTCCTCCTCCCTACAGTAGGGCCTGCTCCGCTCCTTCTCCCGGCTGTAGGGCCTGCTCCGCTCCTTCTCCCGACTGTAGGGCCTGCTCCGCTCCTCCTCCCGACAGTAGGGCCTGCTCCGCTCCTCCTCCCAACTGTAGGGCCTGCTCCTGCTCCTCTCTCCCAACTGTAGGGCCTACTCCGCTCCTCCTCCCGACTGTAGGGCCTGCTCCGCTCCTCCTCCAGACTGTAGGGCCTGCTCCGCTCCTCCTCCCGACAGTAGGGCCTGCTCCGCTCCTCCTCCCAACTGTAGGGCCTGCTCCGCTCCTCTTCCCAACTGTAGGGCCTACTCCGCTCCTCCTCCCGACTGTAGGGCCTGCTCCGCTCCTCCTCCCAGACTGTAGGGCCTGCTCCGCTCCTTCTCCCGCACAGTAGGGGCCTGCTCACGCTCCTCCTCCCAGACAGTGGGCCTACTCCGCTCCCTCACTCCCGACAGTAGGGCCTGCTCCT
>NW_025758781.1:0-4972 GCF_021184085.1 Oncorhynchus gorbuscha | reverse complement strand
CAGAGAGGACAGTCTGGCTATAGAGACCGGTCGTCACAGACAAACCTGGCTGCCCAGAGAGGACAGTCTGGATATAGAGACCGGTCGTCACAGACAAACCTGGCTGCCCAGAGAGGACAGTCTGGCTGCCCAGAGAGGACAGTCTAGCTGCCCAGAGAGGACAGTCTAGCTATAGAGACCAGTCGTCACAGACAAACCTGGCTGCCCAGAGAGGACAGCCTGGCTGCCCAGAGAGGACAGTCTGGCTATAGAGACCGGTCGTCACAGACAAACCTGGCTGCCCAGAGAGGACAGTCTGGCTGCCCAGAGACGACAGTCTGGCTATAGAGACCGGTCGTCACAGACAAACCTGGCTGCCCAGAGAGGACAGTCTGGCTGCCCAGAGAGGACAGTCTGGCTATAGAGACCGGTCGTCACAGACAAACCTGGCTGCCCAGAGAGGACAGTCTGGCTGCCCAGAGAGGACAGTCTGGCTATAGAGACCGGTCGTCACAGACAAACCTGGCTGCCCAGAGAGGACAGTCTGGCTGCCCAGAGGACAGTCTGGCTATAGAGACCGGTCGTCACAGACAGTCCCAACAGTCTGGATATAGAGACCGGTCGTCACAGACAAAACTGGCTGCCCAGAGAGGACAGTCTGGCTGCCCAGAGAGGACAGTCTGGCTATAGAGACCGGTCGTCACAGACAAACCTGGCTGCCCAGAGAGGACAGTCTGGATATAGAGACCGGTCGTCACAGACAAACCTGGCTGCCCAGAGAGGACAGTCTGGATGCCCAGAGAGGACAGTCTAGCTGCCCAGAGAGGACAGTCTCTAGAGAGCAGCTCACAGACAAATAGAGACTGCCCAGAGAGGACAGTCATAGAGACCGGTCGTCACAGACAAACCTGGCTGCCCAGAGAGGACAGTCTGGCTGCCCAGAGAGGACAGTCTGGCTATAGAGACCGGTCGTCACAGACAAACCTGGCTGCCCAGAGAGGACAGTCTGGCTGCCCAGAGATGACAGTCTGGCTATAGAGACCGGTCGTCACAGACAAACAAACAGTCTGGCTGCCCAGAGAGGACAGTCTGGCTATAGAGACCGGTCGGTCACAGACAAACCTGGCTGCCCAGAGAGGACAGTCTGGCTGCCCAGAGAGGACAGTCGGTCAGTCGTCACAGACAAACCTGGCTGCCCAGAGAGGACGATATAGAGAGTCTGGCTGCCCAGAGAGGACAGTCTGGCTATAGAGACCGGTCGTCACAGACAAACCTGGCTGCCCAGAGGACAGAGGAGGACAGTCTGGCTATAGAGACCGGTCGTCACAGACAAACCTGGCTGCCCAAACCTGGCTGCCCAGAGAGGACAGTCTAGAGGGCTGCTGGCTGCCCAGAGAGGACAGTCTGGCTATAGAGACCGGTCGTCACAGACAAACCTGGCTGCCCAGAGAGGACAGTCTCTGGCTGCATCACAGACAAAGCCCAGAGGACAGTCTGGCTATAGAGACCAGTCGTGCCCAGACGACAGGCTAAAACCCTGCAGACAAACCTGGCTGCCCAGAGAGGACAGTCTGGCTGCCCAGAGAGGACAGTCTGGCTATAGAGACCGGTCGTCACAGACAAACCTGGCTGCCCAGAGAGGACAGTCTGGATATAGAGACCGGTCGTCACAGACAAACCTGGCTGCCCAGAGAGGACAGTCTGGCTGCCCAGAGAGGACAGTCTGGCTATAGAGACCAGTCGTCACAGACAAACCTGGCAGCCCAGAGAGGACAGTCTGGCTGCCCAGAGAGGACAGTCTGGCTATAGAGACCGGTCGTCACAGACAAACCTGGCTGCCCAGAGAGGACAGTCTGGCTGCCCAGAGAGGACAGTCTGGCTATAGAGACCGGGTCAGACAGACAAAACCTGGCTGCCCAGAGAGGACAGTCTGGCTATAGAGACCAGAGAGGACAGTCTGGATATAGAGACTGGTCGTCACAGACAAACCTGGCTGCCCAGAGAGGACAGTCTGGCTGCCCAGAGAGGACAGTCTGGCTATAGAGACCGGTCGTCAGACAAAGCCCAGAAACAGTCTGGCTGCCCAGAGGACAGTCTGGCTATAGAGACCGGTCGTCACAGACAAACCTGGCTGCCCAGAGAGGACAGTCTGGCTGCCCAGAGAGGACAGTCTGGCTATAGAGACCGGTCGTCACAGACAAACCTGGCTGCCCAGAGAGGACAGTCTGGCTATAGAGACCCAGTCACAGACAAACCTGGCCGCCCCAGAGGACAGTCTGGCTGCCCAGAGAGGACAGTCTGGCTATAGAGACCGGTCGTCACAGACAAACCTGGCTGCCCAGAGAGGACAGTCTGGCTATAGAGACCGGTCGTCACAGACAAACCTGGCTGCCCAGAGAGGACAGTCTGCCCAGAGAGGACAGTCTATAGAGACCGGTCGTCACAGACAAACCTGGCTGCCCAGAGAGGACAGTCTGGCTAGAGGAGACCAGTCGTCACAGACAAACCTGGCTGCCCAGAGGAGGAATGCAGCCCATAGAGAGAGGACAAACCTGGCTGCCCAGAGAGGACAGTCTAGCTGCCCAGAGAGGACAGTCTGGCTATAGAGACCAGTCGTCACAGACAAACCTGGCTGCCCAGAGAGGACAGTCTGGCTGCCCAGAGAGGACAGTCTGGCTATAGAGACCGGTCGTCACAGACAAACCTGGCTGCCCAGAGAGGACAGTCTGGATATAGAGACCGGTCGTCACAGACAAACCTGGCTGCCCAGAGGAGAGAGGACAGTCTGCTGCCCAGAGAGGAGAGTCTGGCTATAGAGACCGGTCGTCACAGACAAACCTGGCTGCCCAGAGAGGACAGTCTGGCTGCCCAGAGAGGACAGTCTGGCTATAGAGACCGGTCGTCACAGACAAACCTGGCTGCCCAGAGAGGACAGTCTGGCTGCCCAGAGAGGACAGTCTGGCTATAGAGACCGGTCGTCACAGACACACCTGGCTGCCCAGAGAGGACAGTCTGGCTATAGAGACCGGTCGTCACAGACAAACCTGGCTGCCCAGAGGACAGTCTGGCTGCCCAGAGAGGACAGTCTGGCTATAGAGACCTCGTCACAGACACCTGGCTGCCCAGAGGACAGTCTGGCTATAGAGACCGGTCGTCACAGACAAACCTGGCTGCCCAGAGAGGACAGTCTGGCTATAGAGACCGGTCGTCACAGACAAACCTGGCTGCCCAGAGAGGACAGTCTGGCTGCCCAGGAGGACAGTCTGGTCACAGACAAACCTGGCTGCCCAGAGAGGACAGTCTGGCTGCCCAGAGAGGACAGTCTGGCTGCCCAGAGAGGACAGTCTGGCTGCCCAGAGAGGACAGTCTGGCTATAGAGACCAGTCGTCACAGACAAACCTGGCTGCCCAGAGAGGACAGTCTGGCTGCCCAGAGAGACCTATAGAGACCGGTCGTCACAGACAAACCTGGCTGCCCAGAGAGGACAGTCTGGCTGCCCAGGCAGGACAGTCTGGCTATAGAGACCGGTCGTCACAGACAAACCTGGCTGCCCAGAGAGGACAGTCTGGCTGCCCAGAGAGGAGAGTCTGGCTATAGAGACCGGTCGTCACAGACAAACCTGGCTGCCCAGAGGACAGTCTGGCTATAGAGACCGGTCGTCACAGACAAACCTGGCTGCCCAGAGGACAGTCTGGCTATAGAGACCGGTCGTCACAGACAAACCTGGCTGCCCAGAGAGGAGAGTCTGGCTATAGAGACCGGTCGTCACAGACAAACCTGGCTGCCCAGAGAGGACAGTCTGGCTATAGAGACCGGTCGTCACAGACAAACCTGGCTGCCCAGTGAGGACAGTCTGGCTATAGAGACCGGTCGTCACAGACAAACCTGGCTACCCAGAGAGGACAGTCTGGCTGCTCAGAGAGGACAGTCTGGCTGCCCAGAGAGGACAGTCTGGCTATAGAGACGGGTCGTCACAGACACACCTGGCTGCCCAGAGCGGACAGTCTGGCTATAGAGACCGGTCGTCACAGACACACCTGGCTGCCCAGAGAGGACAGTCTGGCTATAGAGACCGGTCGTCACAGACAAACCTGGCTGCCCAGAGGACAGTCTGGATATAGAGACCGGTCGTCACAGACAAACCTGGCTGCCCAGAGAGGACAGTCTGGCTATAGAGACCGGTCGTCACAGTCACACCTGGCTGCCCAGAGAGGACAGACTGGCTATAGAGACCGGTCGTAACAGACAAACCTGGCTGCCCAGAGAGGACAGTCTGGCTGCCCAGAGAGGACAGTCTGGCTGCCCAGAGAGGACAGTCTGGCTATAGAGACCAGTCGTCACAGACAAACCTGGCTGCCCAGAGAGGACAGTCTGGCTGCCCAGAGAGGAGAGTCTGGCTATAGAGACCGGTCGTCACAGACAAACCTGGCTGCCCAGAGGACAGTCTGGCTATAGAGACTGGTCGTCACAGACAAACCTGGCTGCCCAGAGGACAGTCTGGCTATAGAGACCGGTCGTCACAGACAAACCTGGCTGCCCAGAGGACAGTCTGGCTATAGAGACCGGTCGTCACAGACAAACCTGGCTGCCCAGAGAGGACAGTCTGGCTATAGAGACCGGTCGTCACAGACAAACCTGGCTGCCCAGTGAGGACAGTCTGGCTATAGAGACCGGTCGTCACAGACAAACCTGGCTGCCCAGAGAGGAGAGTCTGGCTATAGAGACCAGTCGTCACAGACAAAACCTACCCAGAGAGGGCTGCCCAGAGAGGACTGTCTGGCTATAGAGACCGGTCGTCACAGACACACCTGGCTGCCCAGAGCGGACAGTCTGGCTGCTCAGAGAGGACAGTCTGGCTGCCCAGAGAGGACAGTCTGGCTATAGAGACCGGTCGTCACAGACAAACCTGGCTGCCCAGAGAGGACAGTTTGGCTATAGAGACCGGTCGTCACAGACAAACCTGGCTGCCCAGAGAGGACAGTCTGGCTATAGA
>NW_025758780.1:0-4973 GCF_021184085.1 Oncorhynchus gorbuscha | reverse complement strand
CTGTCGTGTTTGTGCCTTCATCAGATGCTGCGTGTGAGCAGGTGTCTCCAGTCGACTACGGCCTGCGCCTACCCGAGCGACCTGCAGTCTGTGGCCGCTTCTCCAGTTGTTTTCCCCTCTACAAATCTAGAGGATTTCTGTTATTCCGTTTTGGACTTTAATAAACTCTGTTTCTGTTAAGTCGCGTTTGGGTCCTCTTTCACCTGCATGACAGAAGGAACCGACCAAGGAATGGACCCAGCGACTTCAGACGCTCGTTACACTGCCGTCGAGATCCAGGAGCCATGCTCGGCAGACACGAGCAGGAATTGTCTGCTGCTCGCCAGGCCGTGGAAAACCTGGCTGCTCAGGTTTCCGACCTCTCTGGACAGTTCCAGAGTCTCGTCTCGTGCCACCTGTTACTTCCTGGCCTGCCGAGCCTCCAGAACCTAGGGTTAATAACCCACCTTGCTACTCCGGGCAGCCCACTGAGTGCCGCTCCTTTCTCACGCAGTGTGAGATTGTGTTCTCTCTCCAACCCAACACATACTCTAGAGAGAGCTCGGGTTGCTTACGTCATCTCACTCCTTACTGGCCGGGCTCGAGAATGGGGCACAGCTATCTGGGAGGCAAGGGCTGTTTGCTCTAACGATTTCCAGAACTTTAAGAGGAGATGATTCGGGTTTTTGACCGTTCAGTTTTTGGTGGGGAGGCTTCTAGGGCCCTGGCTTCCTTATGCCAAGGTGAACGGTCCATAACGGATTATTCCATTGAGTTTCGCACTCTTGCTGCCTCTAGTGAGTGGAACGAGCCGGCGCTGCTCGCTCGTTTTCTGGAGGGACTCCACGCTGTGGTTAAGGATGAGATTCTCTCCCGGGAGGTTCCTTCAGATGTGGACTCTTTGATTGCTCTCGCCATCCGCATAGAACGACGGGTAGATCTTCGTCACCGGGCTCGTGGAAGAGAGCTCGCATCAACGGTGTTTCCCTGCTCCGCATCGCAACCATCTCCCCCTCTGGCTTTGAGACTGAGCCCATGCAGCTGGGAGGGATTCGCATCTCGAATAAGGAGAGGGAACGGAGGATCACCAACCGCCTGTGCCTCTATTGTGGAGTTGCTGGACATTTCGTTAATTCATGTCCAGTAAAAGCCAGAGCTCATCTGTAAGCGGAGGGCTACAGGTGAGCGCAACTACTCAAGTCTCTCCATCAAAGTCCTGTACTACTTTGTCGGTCCACCTACGCTGGACCGGTTCGGGCGCTACATGTAGTGCCTTGATAGACTCTGGGGCTGAGGGTTGTTTCATGGACGAAGCATGGGTTCGGAAACATGACATTCCTTTCAGAGAGTTAGATAAGCCTACGCCCATGTTCGCCTTAGATGGTAGTCATCTTCCCAGTATCAGATTTGAGACACTACCTTTAACCCTCACAGTATCTGGTAACCACAGTG
The DNA here is from genome assembly GCF_021184085.1 of Oncorhynchus gorbuscha. Lineage (NCBI taxonomy): Eukaryota > Metazoa > Chordata > Actinopteri > Salmoniformes > Salmonidae > Oncorhynchus > Oncorhynchus gorbuscha. The sequence goes on along the minus strand of NW_025758780.1, from coordinate 3,542 downwards.
AGACTATTTCTTTTTTGATTTTCCGTTCACCGTTTACACCTGTTGTTTTGGGTCATCCCTGGCTAGTATGTCATAATCCTTCTATTAATTGGTCTAGTAATTCTATCCTATCCTGGAACGTTTCTTGTCATGTGAAGTGTTTAATGTCTGCCATCCCTCCCGTTTCTTCTGTCCCTACTTCTCAGGAGGAACCTGGCGATTTGACAGGAGTGCCGGAGGAATATCATGATCTGCGCACGGTCTTCAGTCGGTCCCGAGCCAACTCCCTTCCTCCTCACCGGTCGTATGATTGTAGTATTGATCTCCTTCCGGGGACCACTCCTCCTCGAGGTAGACTATACTCTCTGTCGGCTCCCGAACGTAAGGCTCTCGAGGATTATTTGTCTGTGTCTCTTGACGCCGGTACCATAGTGCCTTCTTCCTCTCCGGCCGGGGCGGGGTTCTTTTGTTAAGAAGAAGGACGGTACTCTGCGCCCCTGCGTGGATTATCGAGGCTGAATGACATAACGGTTAAGAATCGTTATCCGCTTCCCCTTATGTCATCAGCCTTCGAGATTCTGCAGGGAGCCAGGTGCTTTACTAAGTTGGACCTTCGTAACGCTTACCATCTCGTGCGCATCAGAGAGGGGGACGAGTGGAAAACGGCGTTTAATACTCCGTTAGGGCATTTTGAGTACCGGGTTCTGCCGTTCGGTCTCGCCAATGCGCCAGCTGTTTTTCAGGCATTAGTTAATGATGTTCTGAGAGACATGCTGAACATTTTTGTTTTTGTCTATCTTGACGATATCCTGATTTTTTTCTCCGTCACTCGAGATTCATGTTCAGCACGTTCGACGTGTTCTACAGCGCCTTTTAGAGAATTGTCTCTATGTAAAGGCTGAGAAGTGCTCTTTTCATGTCTCCTCCGTTACTTTTCTCGGTTCCGTTATTTCCGCTGAAGGCATTCAGATGGATTCCGCTAAGGTCCAAGCTGTCAGTGATTGGCCCGTTCCAAGGTCACGTGTCGAGTTGCAGCGCTTTTTAGGTTTCGCTAATTTCTATCGGCGTTTCATTCGTAATTTCGGTCAAGTTGCTGCCCCTCTCACAGCTCTTACTTCTGTCAAGACGTGTTTTAAGTGGTCCGGTTCCGCCCAGGGAGCTTTGATCTTCTAAAAGAACGTTTTACGTCCGCTCCTATCCTCGTTACTCCTGACGTCACTAGACAATTCATTGTCGAGGTTGGCGCTTCAGAGGTAGGCGTGGGAGCCATTCTATCCCAGCGCTTCCAGTCTGACGATAAGGTTCATCCTTGCGCTTATTTTTCTCATCGCCTGTCGCCATCTGGCGCAACTATGATGTGGGTAACCGTGAACTGCTCGCCATCCGCTTAGCCCTAGGCGAATGGCGACAGTGGTTGGAGGGCGACCGTTCCTTTTGTCGTTTGGACAGACCATAAGAACCTTGAGTACATCCGTTCTGCCAAACGACTTAATGCCCGTCAAGCTCGTTGGGCGTTGTTTTTCGCTCGTTTCGAGTTTGTGATTTCTTACCGTCCGGGTAGCAAGAACACCAAGCCTGATGCCTTATCCCGTCTGTTTAGTTCTTCTGTGGCTTCTACTGATCCCCAGGGGATTCTTCCTTATGGGCGTGTTGTCGGGTTAACAGTCTGGGAATTGAAAGACAGGTTAAGCAAGCACTCACGCACACTGCGTCGCGCGCGCTTGTCCTAGTAACCTCCTTTTCGTTCCTGTTTCCACTCGTCTGGCTGTTCTTCAGTGGGCTCACTCTGCCAAGTTAGCGGGTCATCCCGGTGTTCGAGGCACTCTTGCGTCTATTCGCCAGCGCTTTTGGTGGCCGACTCAGGAGCGTGACACGCGCCGTTTCGTGGCTGCCTGTTCGGACTGCGCGCAGACTAAGTCGGGTAACTCTCCTCCTGCCGGTCGTCTCAGACCGCTCCCCATTCCTTCTCGACCATGGTCTCACATTGCCTTAGACTTCATTACCGGTCTGCCTTTGTCTGCGGGAAGACTGTGATTCTGACGGTTGTCGATAGGTTCTCTAAGGCGGCACATTTCATTCCCCTCGCTAAACTTCCTTCCGCTAAGGAGACGGCACAAATCATTATTGAGAATGTATTCAGAATTCATGGCCTCCCGTTAGACGCCGTTTCAGACAGAGGTCCGCAATTCACGTCACAGTTTTGGAGGGAGTTCTGTCGTTTGATTGGTGCGTCCGTCAGTCTCTCTTCCGGGTTTCATCCCCAGTCTAACGGTCAAGCAGAGAGGGCCAATCAGACGATTGTGGTCGCATACTACGCAGCCTTTCTTTCAGGAACCCTGCGTCTTGGGCAGAACAGCTCCCCTGGGCAGAATACGCTCACAATCGCTTCCTTCGTCTGCTACCGGGTTATCTCCGTTTCAGAGTAGTCTGGGTTACCAGCCTCCTCTGTTCTCATCCCCAGCTTGCCGAGTCCAGCGTTCCCTCCGCTCAAGCGTTTGTCCAACGTTGTGAGCGCACCTGGAGGAGGGTGAGGTCTGCACTTTGCCGTTACAGGGCACAGACGGTGAGCCGCCAATAAACGCAGGATTAAGAGTCCAAGGTATTGTTGCGGCCAGAGAGTGTGGCTTTCCACTCGCAACCTTCCTCTTACGACAGCTTCTCGTAAGTTGACTCCGCGGTTCATTGGTCCGTTCCGTGTCTCCCAGGTCGTCAATCCTGTCGCTGTGCGACTGCTTCTTCCGCGACATCTTCGTCGCGTCCATCCTGTCTTCCATGTCTCCTGTGTTAAGCCCTTTCTTCGCACCCCCCGTTCGTCTTCCCTCCCCCTCCCGTCCTTGTCGAGCGCACCTATTTACAAGGTACATAAAATTATGGACATGCGTTCTCGGGGACGGGTCCTAATACCTAGTGGATTGGGAGGGTTACGGTCCTGAGGAGAGGTTGGGTTCCGTCTCGGGACGTGCTGGACCGTTCGCTCATCGATGATTTCCTCCGTTGCCGCCAGGATTCCTCTCGAGTGCGCCAGGAGGCGCTCGGTGAGTGGGGGGGTACTGTCATGTTTGTCATTTATTGTCATGTCTTGTCCCTGTGCTCCCCATGCTATTCGTTTCCCTCTGCTGGTCTTGTTTGGTTCTATCCCTCTCTCTCCCCCTCCCCTTTCACTCTCTCGCTCTCTCTTCTCTCTGTCGTTCCGTTCCTGCTCCCAGCTGTTCCTATTCCCTAATCATCATTTAGTCTTCCCACACCTGTTCCCGATCCTTTCCCCTGATTAGACTCCCCTATTTATTCCTTTGTGATCCGTTCCTGTTCCATCGGTTCCTTGTTTTGTATTCCATGCTGTAGTGCGTTTCGCCCTGTCCTGTCGTGTTTTTGCCGTGATTGTGTATCACCCTGTCCTGTCGTGTTTTGTGCCTTCTTCAGACGCTGCGTGTGAGCAGGTGTCTCAGTTGACTACGGCCTGCGCCTGCCCGAAACGACCTGCAGTCTGTGGCCGCTTCTCAGTTGTTTTTTCCCCTCTACTATCTAGAGGATTTCAGTTATTCGGTTTGAGCATTAATAAACTC
>NW_025758779.1:0-4973 GCF_021184085.1 Oncorhynchus gorbuscha | reverse complement strand
TCAAATCAAATCTATTTATATAGCCCTTCGCACATCAGCTGATATCTCAAAGTGCTGTACAGAAACCCAGCCTAAAACCCCAAACAGCAAGCAATGCAGGTGTAGAAGCACGGTCGCTAGGAAAAACTCCCTAGAAAGGCCAAAACCTAGGAAGAAACCTAGAGAGGAACCAGGCTATGTGGGGTGGCCAGTCCTCTCTCTGGCTGTGCCGGGTGGAGATTATAACAGAACATGGCCAAGGTGTTCAAATGTTCATAAATGACCAGCATGGTCGAATAATAATAAGGCAGAACAGTTGAAACTGAAGCAGCAGCACGGGGCCAGGTGGACTGGGGAGAAAGAGAGAAGGAGAGAATTAGAGAACGCACACTTAGATTCACACAGGACACCGAATAGGACAGGAGAAGTACTCCAGATATAACAAACTGACCCTAGCCCCCGACACATAAACTACTGCAGCATAAATACTGGAGGCTGAGACAGGAGGGGTCAGGAGACACTGGCCCCATCAGGGGACACCCCGGACAGGGCCAAACAGGAAGGATATAACCCCCACCCACTTTGCCAAAGCACAGCCCCCACACCACTAGAGGATATCTTCAACCACCAACTTACCATGCTGAGACAAGGCGGAGTATAGCCCACAAAGATCTCCGCCATGGCACAACCCCAGGGGCGCCAACCCAGACAGGATGACCACATCAGTGAATCAGCCTCAGGTGGCGTACACCCCTTCCAGCGACGGCATGAGAGCCCCAGTAAGCCAGTGACTCAGCCCCTGTAATAGGGTTAAGAGGCAGAAGAGAATCCCAGTGGAAAGGGAACCCCGGCCAGGCAGAGACAGCAAGGGCGGTTCGTGCTCCAGAGCCTTTCCGTTCACCTTCCACTCCTGGGCCAGACTACACTCAATCATATGACCACTGAAGAGATGAGTCTGGTAAAGACTTAAAGGATGAGACTGAGTTTGCGTCTCTGACATGGGTAGGCAGACCGTTCCATAAAAATGGAGCTCTATAGGAGAAAGCCCTGCCTCCAGCTGTTTGCTTAGAAATTCTAGGGACAATTAGGAGGCCCCTGCGTCTTTGTGACCGTAAGCGTGCGTGTAGGTATGCGGCAGGACCAAATCAGAGATAGGTAGGAGCAAGCCATGTAATGCTTTGTAGGTTAGCAGTAAAACCTTGAAATCAGCCCTTGCTTTGACAGGAAGCCAGTGTAGAGAGGCTAGCACTGGAGTAATATGATAAATTTTTTTATTATATTCAGGATTCTAGCAGCCGTATTTAGCACTAACTGAAGTTTATTTAGTGCTTTATCCGGGTGCTTAGGAAAAGTAGGAGCATTGCAGTAGTCTAACCTAGAAGTGCCAAAAAAGCATGGACTAATTTTCTGCATCATTTTTGGACAGAATGTTTTGCCTTGTTGTAGCTGTCCTGGAAATGGTCTTGATATATTCTTCAAAAGAGATCAGGGTCAGGTAACGCCGAGGTCCTTCACAGTTTTATTTGAGATGACTGTACAAACATTGAGATTAATTGTCAGATTCAACAGAAGATATCTTTGTTTCTTGGGACCTAGAACAGCATCTGTTTTGTCGAGTTTAAAAGTAGAACGTTTGCAGCCATCCACTTCCTTATGTCTGAAACACATGCTTCTAACAAGAGGCAATTTTGGAGCTTCGCCACATTTCATTGAAATGTACAGCTGTGTGTCATCCGCATAGCAGTGAAAGTTAACATTATGTTTTCGAATAACATCCCCAAGAGGTAAAATATATAGTGAAAACAATAGTGGGTCCTAAAAACGGAACCTTGAGGAACACCAAAATTTACAGTTGATTTGTCAGAGGACAAACCATTCACAGAGACAAACTGATATCTTTCCGACAGATAAGATCTAAACCAGGCCAGAACTTGTAAACCATAGACCAATTTGGGTTTCCAATCTCTCCAAAAGAATGTGGTGATCGATGGTATCAAAAGCAGCACTAAGGTCTAGGAGCACGAGACAGATGCAGAGCCTCGGCACGATGCCATTAAAATGTCATTTACCACCTTCACAAGTGCCGTCTCAGTGCTATGATGGGGTCTAAAACCAGACTGAAGCATTTGTATACATTGTTTGTCTTCAGGAAGGCAGTGAAGGCTGCGCAACAGCCTTTCTAAAATTTTTGAGAGGAATGTAAGATTCTCATATAGGCCGATAGTTTTTTATATTTTCTGTCACGGTTTGGCTTTTCAAGAGAGGCTTTATTACTGCCACTTTTAGTGAGTTTGGTACACATCCGTGGATAGAGAGCCGTTTATTATGTTCAACATAGGAGGGCGAAGCACAGGAAGCAGCTCTTTCAGTAGTTTAGTTGGAATAGGGTCCAGTATGCAGCTTGAAGGTTTAGAGGCTCATGATTATTTTCATCATTGTGTCAAGAGATATATAGTACTAAACACTTGAGCCGTCTCTCTGGATCCTAGTGTCCCTGGCAGAGTTTGCAGACTCAGGACAACTGAGCTTTGAAGGAATACGCAGATTTCAAGAGGAGTCCGTAATTTGCATTTCTAATAATCATAATCTTTCTCAAAAAAGTTCATGAACTTATCACTGCTAAAGTGAGTTATCCTCTGGGGAATGCTGCTTTTTAGTTAGCTTTGCGACAGTATCAAAAAGGAATTTTGGATTGTTCTTATTTTCCTCAATTAAGTTAGAAAATAGGATGATCGAGCAGCAGTAAGGGCTCTTCGGTACTGCACGGTACTGTCTTTCAACTAGTCGGAGAGACTTCCAGTTTGGTGTGGCGCCATTTCCGTTCAATTTTCTGGAGGCTTGCTTCAGAGCTCGGTGTATTTTCTGTACCAGGAGCTAGTTTCTTGGCAAGAAATATTTTTAGTTTTTTAGGGGTGCAGCTACTCTAGGGTATTAAGCAAAGGTTAACTTGAGTTCTCAGTTAGGTGGTTAACTGATTTTTGTCCTCTGGCGTCCTTGGGTAGACAGAGGGAATCTGGAAGGACATCAAGGAATCTTTGTGTTGTCTGTGAATTTATAGCACGACTTTTGATGTGCCTTGGTTGGGGTCTGAGCAGTTTATTTGTTGCAATTGCAAACGTAATAAAATGGTGGTCCGATAGTCCATGATTATGAGGAAAAACATTAAGATCCACAACATTTATTCCATGGGAAAAAACTAGGTCCAGAGACATGTTGGACAAAACCCACTGAGTCGATGATGGCTCCGAAAGCCTTTTGGAGTGGGTCTGTGGAATTTTCCATGTGAATATTAAAGTCACCAAAGATTCGAATATTATCTGCTATGACTACAAGGTCCGATAGGAATTCAGGGAACTCAGTGAGGAACGCTGTATATGGCCCAGGAGGCCTGTAAAGAGTAGCTATAAAAAGTGATTGAGTAGGCTGCATAGATCCGTCACTCCTCAGCATGGTCAGGCTTGGTCCTGTTTGTGAGGGTGAGTCCCAGAAAGAGGGCCAATTATCTACAAATTCTATCTTTTGGGAGGGGCAGAAAACAATTTTCAATCAGCGATTGAGTTGTGAGACTGCTGTAGAGCTCATCACTCCCCTAACTGGGAGGGGGCCAGAGACAATTACTCGATGCGGACACATCTTTCTAGCTGATTTACACGCAGAAGCTATGTTGCGCTTGGTGATCTTTGACTGTTTCATCCTAACATCGTTGGTGCCGACGTGGATAACAATATCTCTATACTCTCTACACTCGCCAGTTTTAGCTTTAGCCAGCACCATCTTCAGATTAGCATTAACGTCGGTAGCCCTGCCCCTGGTAAACCGTGTATGATCGCTGGATGATTTGTTTTAAGTCTAATACTGCGGGTAATGGAGTCGCCAATGACTACAGTTTTCAATTTGTCAGAGCTAATGGTGGGAAGCTTCGTGCGTCTCAGACCCCGTAACGGGAGGAGTAGAGACCAGAGAAGACTCGGCCTCTGACTCCAACTCGCTGCTTAATGGGGAAAACCGGTTGAAAGTTTCTGTCGGCTGAATGAACGACACCGGTTGAGCGTTCCTACAGCATTTCCTTCCAGAAACCGTGAGAAAGTTGTCCGGCTGCGGGGACCGTGTGAGGGGATTTATACTACTTATCTGTACTTACTGATCGAGCACAGACGCTGTTTCATCCTTTCCTACACTGAAATTACCCTTGCCTAACGATTGCGTCTGAAGCTGGGCTTGTAGCACAGCTATCCTCGCCCGTAAGGCGATCGTTCTCCTGTATATTATGAGTACAGCGACTGCAATTAGAAGGCATCATGTTAATGTTACTACTTAGCTTCGGCTGTTGGAGGTCCTGACGAATCGTGTCCAGATAAAGCGTCCGGAGTGAAAAAGTTGAGGAAAAAAACAAAAATATAAACGGTAATTAAAAAGTTAAAAACCGTAAAGTTGTCAGGTAGCAAAATAGGTTGGCAACAAAACGCACAGCAACTCGAAAACAAGTCTGCAAGTTGTGACTGGAAATGACATCAGAGAATGTATTACTGAGCATCTCAGTTAAACTGTGTGGATATGGCCTCCCGGGTGGCGCAGTGGTTAAGTGGTTAAGCCATCAGAGTCCCTGGGTTCGCGCCCAGGCTCTGTCGTAATCCAGCCGCGACTCAGGAGGTCCGTGGGGCGATGCACAATTGGCCTAGCGTCGCCCGGGTTAGGGAGGGCTTGGTCGGTAGGGGTGTCCTTGTCTCATCGCGCACCAGCGACTCCTGTGGCGGGCTGGGCGCAGTGTGCGCAGCCAAGGTGGCCAGGTGCACGGTGTTTCCTCCGGCGCATTGGTGCGGCTGGCTTCCGGTTGGATGCGCACTGTGTTAAGAAGCAGTGCGGCTTGGTTGGGTTGTGTATCAGAGGACGCATGACTTTCAACCTTCGTCTCTCCCGAGCCCGTACGGGAGTTGCAGCGATGAGACAAGATAGTAGCTACTACAACAATTGGATACCACGAAATTGGGGAGAAA
>NW_025758778.1:0-4974 GCF_021184085.1 Oncorhynchus gorbuscha | reverse complement strand
CTTGGCGATTATATATTACATTTGTGAAAATGCAGTTGTTTAAAATATATATTTATCAGAATATATTTGAGATTGTGGCTGAATTTACTCCTGCCAGATGCCTTTCAATATAATGTTGCTTTGACGAACATTGCACTACATTTTTGCCCTTTTAAGGCCATTCAAAAAGCTAACAAATATTAGAAAACTACAGGTCTACTTCCTTGAAAATGTTGCTGCACCTTCGATGCACGTTAACACAACCATTGGAACAAAGTGTTGTTCTTTCGTAAACTCCCTGTACAGTTGGATGAGAGCACAAATGGCCCAGTGATCAAGCGTCAGGTTGAAATACACAACAAGACTCTGTGGCACAATTGTTTAGCGCGTTAGACTGTTAATCTAAAGGTTGGTGGTTCGAGCCCACCCAGGGATGACAGTTCTCAGTTTGTTGTGCTCCATGATGTGGATATGACAAGTCTCTGTGGTGCAATTGGTTGTTGGGTTTGGCTCTTAATTTAAAAGTTGGTGATTTGAGCACATCCAGGAATGCTGTCTCTCTGTTTCTAGTGATATGGAAGACCTTCCTGGCCTTACAGTAAGCTTGCTTTTGACCTGCTGTGTGTGTTTCCTGTTGTCACATGTGATTGGTGTGTTGTTGAACATGAAAGATGACAAGTTGCTATACCTACTGGTAAAATGGCTGTCAATGGTCTCTGATCTTCTGTTACTCAATAGCTTGTTCATTTTGTGTTCTCCAAGGAACATATAATTTATTCTTATTAATCTGGATAGTATGACAACGTAAATGATGTCAATCTGGCATGAATAACCTTAGCATTTATATTTATCTCGCGAGAAGGAGCGAGTGGTCGCGGTTTGGAGCGAGTGGTCGCATCGCACTTCGCTCCCGCAGGTAGTATAACTTTTTCATTACATTTCATTACATTTCATTATATTTCATTATAGCACAACGGTTTGATTTGTCTAATCTTAGCAATTTCTTCTCAGCTAGCTACATAGCCGTCTTTGTATCAAAGATAATTGCGTAATTATCGTATTTCGCCGTCCTAACGTAGTCTTCACTAGCCAGCTAGCTAACGTCCACTGATTAGCTGCACTGGAAAAACTATTACACTCAACTGAACGACTTGATTAGTGTAGTGTTAGCTAGCTACATAGCTGTCTTTGCTGTCTTCGTTCCAAGATAATTGTGTTGTTTAGGTTTAGAGTGTGTAGTCTTAGAGTGATTATCTTAATTTACCGAGGTTAGCTAGCCAGCTATTTGTCGTCCTTAACGTAGGAAACTCTGCTAGCTAGCCAACAGCTAGCCAACGCTAGCCAACGTCTACTGAATAGAACTCAACAACCCGGTCGCATTCACAGGTAGTATCACATTTTCATTTCATTTCATTACAGTACAACGGTTTGATTTGTTTGATCGTAGATAGCTACATAGCTAGCTACATAGCCGTCTTTGTATCAAAGATAATTGTGTAGTCTAGAGCGATTTTCTAGGTTAGCTAGCCAGCTATTGTCGTTCTTTTAGCAACGTAACGTAAACAACACTACTAGCTAGCCAGCTAGCCCCCGAATAGCAGCACTGCAGAAACTATTACACTCAACGGAACGACTTGATTAGTGTAGTGTCATCAACGCACCCACTGCCAGCTAGCCTACTTCAGCAGTACTGTATCATTTTAATCATTTTAGTCAATAAGATTCTTGCTACATAGCTTAACTTTCTGAACATTCGAGACGTGTAGTCCACTTGTCATTCCAATCTCCTTTGCATTAGCGTAGCCTCTTCTGTAGCCTGTCAACTGTGTCTGTTTATCCCTGTTCTCTCCTCTCTGCACAGACCATACAAACGCTCCACACCGCGTGGCCGCGGCCACCCTAATCTGGTGGTCCCAGCGCGCACGACCCACGTGGAGTTCCAGGTCTCCGGTAGCCTCTGGAACTGCCGATCTGCGGTCAACAAGGCAGAGTTCTTCTCAGCCTATGCCTCCCTCGAGTCCCTCGACTTCTTGGCACTAACGGAAACATGGATCACCACAGACAACACTGCTACTCCTACTGCTCTCTCTTCGTCCGCCCACGTGTTCTCGCACACCCCGAGAGCTTCTGGTCAGCGGGGTGATGGCACCGGGATCCTCATCTCTCCCAAGTGGTCATTCTCTCTTTCTCCCCTTACCCATCTGTCTATCGCCTCCTTTGAATTCCATGCTGTCACAGTTACCAGCCCTTTCAAGCTTAACATCCTTATCATTTATCGCCCTCCAGGTTCCCTCGGAGAGTTCATCAATGAGCTTGATGCCTTGATAAGCTCCTTTCCTGAGGACGGCTCACCTCTCACAGTTCTGGGCAACTTTAACCTCCCCACGTCTACCTTTGACTCATTCCTCTCTGCCTCCTTCTTTCCACTCCTCTCCTCTTTTGACCTCACCCTCTCACCTTCCCCCCCTACTCACAAGGCAGGCAATACGCTCAACCTCATCTTTACTAGATGCTGTTCTTCCACTAACCTCATTGCAACTCCCCTCCAAGTCTCCGACCACTACCTTGTATCCTTTTCCCTCTCGCTCTCATCCAACACCTCCCACACTGCCCCTACTAGGATGGTATCGCGCCGTCCCAACCTTCGCTCTCTCTCCCCCGCTACTCTCTCCTCTTCCATCCTATCATCTCTTCCCTCCGCTCAAACCTTCTCCAACCTATCTCCTGATTCTGCCTCCTCAACCCTCCTCTCCACCCTCTCTGCATCCTTTGACTCTCTATGTCCCTATCCTCCAGGCCGGCTCGGTCCTCCCTCCCGCTCCGTGGCTCGATGACTCATTGCGAGCTCACAGAACAGGGCTCCGGGCAGCCGAGCGGAAATGGAGGAAAACTTGCCTCCTGCGGACCTGGCATCCTTTCACTCCCTCCTCTACATTTTCCTCCTCTGTCTCTGCTGCTAAAGCCACTTTCTACCACGCTAAATTCCAAGCATCTGCCTCTAACCCTAGGAAGCTCTTTGCCACCTTCTCCTCCCTCCTGAATCCTCCCTCCTGAATCCTCCTCCCCCTCCCCCCCCTCCTCCCTCTCTGCAGACGACTTCGTCAACCATTTGGAAAAGAAGGTCGACGACATCCGATCCTCGTTTGCTAAGTCAAACGACACCGCTGGTTCTGCTCACACTGCCCTACCCTGTGCTCTGACCTCTTTCTCCCCCCTCTCTCCAGATGAAATCTCGCGTCTTGTGACGGCCGGCCGCCCAACAACCTGCCCGCTTGACCCTATCCCCTCCCCTCTTCTCCAGACCATTTCCGGAGACCTTTTCCCTTACCTCACCTCGCTCATCAACTCATCCCTGACCGCTGGCTACGTCCCTTCCGTCTTCAAGAGAGCGAGAGTTGCACCCCTTCTGAAAAAACCTACACTCGATCCCTCCGATGTCAACAATTACAGACCAGTATCCCTTCTTTCTTTTCTCTCCAAAACTCTTGAACGTGCCGTCCTTGGCCAGCTCTCCCGCTATCTCTCTCTGAATGACCTTCTTGATCCAAATCAGTCAGGTTTCAAGACTAGTCATTCAACTGAGACTGCTCTCCTCTGTATCACGGAGCGCTCCGCACTGCTAAAGCTAACTCTCTCTCCTCTGCTCTCATCCTTCTAGATCTATCGGCTGCCTTCGATACTGTGAACCATCAGATCCTCCTCTCCACCCTCTCCGAGTTGGGCATCTCCAGCGCGGCCCACGCTTGGATTGCGTCCTACCTGACAGGTCGCTCCTACCAGGTGGCGTGGCGAGAATCTGTCTCCTCACCACGCGCTCTCACCACTGGTGTCCCCAGGGCTCTGTTCTAGGCCCTCTCCTATTCTCGCTATACACCAAGTCACTTGGCTCTGTCATAACCTCACATGGTCTCTCCTATCATTGCTATGCAGACGACACACAACTAATCTTCTCCTTTCCCCCTTCTGATGACCAGGTGGCGAATCGCATCTCTGCATGTCTGGCAGACATATCAGTGTGGATGACGGATCACCACCTCAAGCTGAACTCGGCAAGACGGAGCTGCTCTTCCTCCCGGGAAGGACTGCCTGTTCCATGATCTCGCCATCACGGTTGACAACTCCATTGTGTCCTCCTCCCAGAGCGCTAAGAACCTTGGTGTGATCCTGGACAACACCCTGTCATTCTCAACCAACATCAAGGCGTTGGCCCGTTCCTGTAGGTTCATGCTCTACAACATCCGCAGAGTACGACCCTGCTCACACAGGAAGCGGCGCAGGTCCTAATCCAGGCACTTGTCATCTCCCGTCTGGATTACTGCAACTCGCTGTTGGCTGGGCTCCCTGCCTGTGCCATTAAACCCCTTCAACTCATCCAGAACGCCGCAGCCCGTCTGGTGTTCAACCTTCCCAAGTTCTCTCACGTCACCCCGCTCCTCCGTTCTCTCCACTGGCTTCCAGTTGAAGCTCGCATCCGCTACAAGACCATGGTGCTTGCCTACGGAGCTGTGAGGGGAACGGCACCTCAGTACCTCCAGGCTCTGATCAGGCCCTACACCCAAACAAGGGCACTGCGTTCATCCACCTCTGGCCTGCTCGCTCTCCCTACCACTGAGGAAGTACAGCTCCCGCTCAGCCCAGTCAAAACTGTTCGCTGCTCTGGCCCCCAATGGTGGAACAAACTCCCCTCACGACGCCAGGACAGCGGAGTCAATCACCACCTTCCGGAGACACCTGAAACCCCACCTCTTTAAGGAATACCTAGATAGGATAAAGTAATCCCTCTCACCCCCTTAAAATATGTAGATGCACTATTGTAAAGTGGCTGTTCCACTGGATGTCATAAGGTGAATGCACTAATTTGTAAGTCGCTTCTGGATAAGAGCGTCTGCTAAATGACTTAAATGTAAATGTAATGTAAATGTTTTGTCCAGTGTGTTTGTGTGTGTATGTGTACGCCTATACGCCATGACAGTGACTCAGCCACTTCATCATTCT
>NW_025758777.1:0-4976 GCF_021184085.1 Oncorhynchus gorbuscha | reverse complement strand
ACACAAGTGTAAAGGGATGAACAATATGTGCATAAAGATTAAAGAGGTTATTTTCCTGACACCACACTCCGAGGGCCCTCACCTCCTCCCTGTAGGCCGTCTCATCGTTGTTGGTAATCAAGCCTACCACTGTAGTGTCGTCTGCAAACTTGATGATTGAGTTGGAGGCGTGCATGGCCACGCAGACGTGGGTGAACAGGGAGTACAGGAGAGGGCTCAGAACACACCCTTGTGGGGCCCCAGTGTTGAGGATCAGCGGGGTGGAGATGTTATTACCTACCCTCACCACCTGGGGGCGGCCTGTCAGGAAGTCCAGTACCCAGTTACACAGGGCGGGGTCGAGACCCAGGGTCTCGAGCTTGATGACGAGCTTGGAGGGTACTATGGTGTTAAATGCTGAGCTGTAGTCGATGAAGAGCATTCTCACATAGGTATTCCTCTTGTCCAGATGGGTTAGGGCAGTGTGCAGTGTGGTTGCGATTGCATCGTCTGTGGACCTATTGGGGCGGTAAGCAAATTGGAGTGGGTCTAGGGTGTTGGGTAGGGTGGAGGTGATATGGTCCTTGACTAGTCTCTCAAAGCACTTCATGATGACGGAAGTGAGTGCTACGGGACGTTAGTCGTTCAGCTCAGTTACCTTAGCTTTCTTGGGAACAGGCACAATGGTGGCCCTCTTGAAGCATGTGGGAACAGCAGACTGGGATAAGGATTGATTGAATATGTCCGTAAACACACCAGCCAGCTGATCTGCTCATGCTCTGAGGACGCGGCTGGGGATGCCGCCTGGGCCTGCAGCCCTGCGAGGGTTAACACGTTTAAATGTTTTACTGCAGTGAAGGAGAGTCCACAGGTTTTAGTAGCGGGCCATGTCAGTGGCACTGTTTTGTCCTCAAAGCGAGCAAAGAAGTAGTTTAGCCTGTCTGGGGCTGGTTTTCTTTTTGTATTCCGTGATTGACTGTAGACCCTGCCACAAAGCTCTTGTGTCTGAGCCGTTGAATTGCGACTCTACCTTGTCTCTATACTGACGCTTAGCTTGTTTGATTGCCTTGCGGAGGGAATAGCTACACTGTTTGTATTTGGTCATGTTTCTGGGCACCTTGCCCTGGTTAAAAGCAGTGGTTCGCGCTTTCAGTTTCACGCGAATGCTGCCATCAATCCACGGTTTCTGGTTTGGGAATGTTTTAATAGTTGCTGTGGGTACGACATCTCCGATGCACTTGCTAATAAACTCGCTCACAGAATCAGCGTATTCATCAATGTACCATGAGAAATAATACAAAAATAGGTATCTGTCACGCCCTGGTAGAAGTATGGTATGTTTGTCTTCATTTATTTGGTCAGGCCAGGGTGTGACATGGGTTATTGTGGTACGTTTTTTGTCATGGGGTTTTGTGGGGTATCATGCATAGTCTATGGCTGCCTGAGGCGGTTCTCAATCAGAGTCAGGTGATTATCGTTGTCTCTGATTGGGAACCATATTTAGGCAGCCATATTCTTTGAGTATTTCGTGGGTGATTGTTCCTGTCTCTGTGTTAGTTGTCACCAGATAGGCTGTATAGGTTTTCACATTCCGTTTGTTGTTTTTGTATTGTTCGTTTTTCTTCGTCATTAAACATGTATGAAAATTACCACGCTGCATTTTGACGGAAGAAAACCGTAACAGTATCAGCACATGGCTGTTCCACTTTCAACAATGCAAAACATGCATACCTGGAGACTAACCAAACCCAATCATGCGACTGGTAGCTATTTTCCTGTCCTACTGGGATGATGATGTCATGTTTTGTCTTATATTGTCTTGTCATTATGCTTTCCCTTCTGTTCGTTTCCCCTGCTGGTCTTATTAGGTTCGTTCCCTTTTTCTATCCCTTTCTCTCTCCCTCCCTCTCTCTCCTCTCTCTATCGTTCCGTTCCTGCTCCCAGCTGTTCCTCATTCTCCTACTCACTCATTTAGTCTTTCCACACCTGTTCCCTATCTTGCCCTCTGATTAGAGTCCCTATTTCTCCCCTTGTCTTCCGTTTCTGTCCTGTCGGATCCTTGTATATTGTTCGCCGTGCTGTGTCTTTGTCTCGCCCTGTCGTGTCTTGTTTCCCTCAGATGCTGCGTGTGAGCAGGTGTCTGAGTCTGCTACGGTCGGTGCCTTCCCGAGGCAACCTACAGTTTATGGTCGAGTCTCCAGTCTGTCCTCGTCACTACGAGTGGAATTAGTTTTTTATGTTTTGTTTTCTGCTCCGATTTGTCTAGGAGTATTGCCTATTTCCTTTACTGGAATAAAGACTCTGTTTTCGCCAAGTCGCTTTTGGGTCCTCATTCACCTGCATAACAGAAGGATCCGACCAAGAATGGACCCAGCGACTATGGATTCTCTCTACTCTACTCTCGAGTTCCAGGGAGCGATGCTCGGCAGACACGAGCAGGAATTGTCTGCTGCTCGGCATGCCGTTGAGACCCTGGCCGCTCAGGTCTCCGACCTCTCAGGACAGTATCAGAGTCTTCGTCTCGTGCCACCAGCTACTTCCGGGTCTTCCGAGCCTCCGGAACCTAGGGTTAATAACCCACCATGTTATTCTGGGCAGCCCACTGAGTGCCGCTCCTTTCTCACCCAGTGTGATATAGTGTTCTCTCTCCAACCCAACACATACTCAAGAGAGAGAGCTCGGATTGCCTACGTCATATCACTCCTTACTGGTCGGGCTCGGCAGTGGGGCACAGCTATCTGGGAGGCAGCGCTGAGTGTACTAACAATTATCTGAACTTTAAAGAGGAGATGATAAGGGTTTTGATCGTTCAGTTTTTGGGAAAGAAGCTTCCTGGTCCCTGTCTTCCCTATGTCAAGGTAATCGATCCATAACGGATTACTCTATAGAGTTTCGCACTCTTGCTGCCTCCAGTAACTGGAACGAGCAGGCGTTGCTCGCTCGTTTTCTGGAGGGACTCCACGCTAAGGTTAAGGATGAGATTCTCTCTCGGGAGGTTCCATCCAGCGTGGATTCTTTGATTGAACTCGCTATTCGCATTGAACGACGGGTAGATCTTCGTCACCGAGCTCATAGAAGAGAGCTCGCGTTAACTGTGTCTCCCTCTCTCCGACACTACCATCTTTCCCCACTGACTCAGGTGTTGAGCCCATGCAGCTGGGGGTATTCGCATTTCGACTAAGGAGAGGAACGGAGAATCCTGTCTCTATTGCGGTTCCGTCATCATTTGTCATTTCAGCTGTGAGCTCATCAGTAAGCGGAGGGCGACTGATAAGCGCTTACTAGGACGGTCCTCTCCGTCATACCTGTGAGCTACCTTACCGGGTCCATCTACGCTTGACCGATCGGCAGCTTCCTGCAGTGCATTAATAGACTCTGGGGTGGAGGGCTGTTTTATGGACGAAGCCTGGGCCTGAACATGACATTCCTCTCAGACAGTTAGGGAGCCACGGTCATGTTTGCCTTGGATGGTAGTCCTCTCCCCAGTATATTATGTGAAACACTACCTTTAACCCTCACTGTATCTGGTAACCATAGTGAGACCATTTCTTTTTTGATTTTTGTTCACCTTTTACACCTGTTGTTTGGGTCATCCTGGCTTGTGTGTCATAATCCTTCTTTTTGATTGGTCTAGTAATTCTATCCTTTCCTGGAACGTTTCTTGTCATGTGAAGTGTTTAATGTCTGCTATTTCTCCTGTTTGTTCTGCTCCCTCTTCACAGGAACTGGTGATTTGACAGGAGTGCCGGAATATCATGATTCATGACGGTCTTCAGTCGGTCCAGAACCAACTCCTTCCTCCTCACCGGTCGTATGATTGTTGTTCTGATCTCCTCAAGAAGCGTTTTGCATCCGCTCCTATCCTTGTTGCACCTGACGTCACTAAAATAGTTTATTGTCGAGGTTGACGGCGTCGGGGTGGGCGTAGTTTCTGTCCCAGCGGCTCGATACTGACGATGAGGTCCACCCGTTGATTTTCTCATCGCTTGTCACCGTCGAACGTAACTATGATGTGGCTAACCGTGAACTGCTCGCCATCCAGTTAGCCCCTAGGCAAATGGCGACAGTGGTTGGAGGGTGACCGTTCCTTTTGTCGTTTGGACTGACCAAAGGAACCTTGAGTACATCCATTCTGCCCAACGACTGAATGCGCGTCATGCTCGTTGGGCGTTACCTTTCGTTTGAGTTCGTTATTTCTTATTGCCCGGGTACTAAGAACACCAAGCCTCATACTTTATCCCGTCTCTTTAGTTTTTTCTGTGGCTTCTACTGTTCCCGAGGGGATCCTTCCTGTTGGGTGTGTTGTCAGGTTGACTGTCTGGGAGTGAGAGACAGGTTAAGCAAGCACTCACGCACACTGCGTCGCCGCGCACATCTTGTCCTATTAACCTTCTTTTCGTTCCTGTTTCTCGTCTGGCTGTTCTTCAGTGGGCTCACTCTGCCAAGTTAGCTGGCCATCCCGACGTTCGAGGTACTCTTGCTATTCATGGCACTTTTGGTGGCCTACTCAGGAGCGTGACACGCGCCGTTTCGTGGCTGCGTGTTCGGACTGCGCGCAGAATAAGTCTGGTAATTTTTTTCTGCTTCTGCTCCTGGTCTTGCTGGGTCTCAGTCTGTTCCCTGCCACCGCATCTCTCCTGTTCTTGTTCCTGCCCTTGCTGTGTCTCAGTCTGTCCCTAGTTGTTACTCTCCTGGCCTGTTTGGTCCTGTTTGCTCTAAAGCTTTCAGTTCTCTACCCGTGTCTCATTTTTTTTTTAGAGTAGTACCCTAGTTTCCCTTTTTATCGTTTTCCGTTACGGTCCTGAGGAGAGGAGTTGGGTTCTTTCTCGGGACGTGCTGGACCGTTTGTGATCTATGATTTCCTCCGTTGCCGCCAGTGTTCCTCCTCGAGAGCGCCAGGAGCGCTCCGGTGAGTGGGGGTACTGTCATGTTTTGTCTTATATTGTCTTGTCATTATGCTTTCCCTTCTGTTCGTTTCCCCTGCTGGTCTTATTAGG
>NW_025758776.1:0-4977 GCF_021184085.1 Oncorhynchus gorbuscha | reverse complement strand
TGGTACTCCCTGTATATAGCCTCCACATTGACTCTGTACCGTAATACCCTGTATACAGCCTCCACATTGACTCTGTACCGGTACCCCCTGTATATAGCCTCCACATTGACTCTGTACAGGTACTCCCTGTATATAGCCTCCACATTGACTCTGTACCGTAATACCCTGTATACAGCCTCCACATTGACTCTGTACACGGTACTCCTCTTATATAAGCCTCCACATTGACTCTGTACAATGTCTTTTTCTTCTCAGCCTCCACATTGACTCTGTACCGTAATACCCTGTATACAGCCTCCACATTGACTCTGTACCGGTACCCCCTGTATACAGCCTCCACATTGACTCTGTACCGTACACCCTGTAACAGCCTCCACATTGACTCTGTACCGTACTGTATTCTTCATTTGTAGAAAAGAAGTCGGACCGAATGCAGCATGGTGGTTACTCATGTCTTTAATGAAGAAAAACGAACGATACATGAAATAACTAATAAATACAAAAACAACAAACGGAACGTGAAACCCATTACAGCCTATTGGTGAAATTCACACAGACAGACAATCACCCTAAATACATAGTGAAACTCAGGCTACCAATCACGGTTCCCAATCAGAGACAACAAGAATCACCTGACCTGACTGAGAACCGCCTCAGGCAGCCAGCCATACAACACCCTCTCAACCGTAATCCAATAACCACAAAAACCCCAATACGAAATACAAATCAACATAAACCATGTCACACCCTGCCTGACCAAACAATCAACGAAAATCACAAAAACACTAACAGTGACACGTACACCCTGTATAAAGGTCCTTCACAGTTTTATTTGAGAAAATCACAACCATTAAGATTAATTGTCAGATTCAACAGAAGATCTCTTTGTTTCTTGGGACCTAGAACAAGCATCTCTGATTTGTCCGAGTTTAAAAGTAGAAAGTTTTCAGCTATCCACTTCCTTCAGTCTGAAACACATGAGCTTCTAGCGTAGGTAATTTTTTTGGGGCTTCACCATGTTACATTGAAATGTACAGCTGTGTGTCATCCGCAGACAGCAGTGAAAGTTTACATTATGTTTTGAATAACATCCCCAAGAGGTAAAATATATAGTGAAAACAATAGTGGTCATAAACGGAGCCTTGAGGAACAGCAAAACGATAGTTGATTTGTCAGAGAACAAACCATCCACAGAGACAAACTGATATCTTTCCCGACAGATAAGATCTAAACAGGCCAGAACTTGTCCGTGTCGACCAATTTGGGTTTCCAATCTCTCCAGAAGAATGTGGTGATCGATGGTTTCAAAAGCAGCACTAAGGTCCGGAGCACGAGGACAGATGCAGAGCCTCGGTCCGATGCCATTACAATGTCATTTACCACCTTCACAAGTGCAGTCTCAGTGCTATGATGAGGTCTAAAACCAGACTGAAGCATTTCGTATACATTGTTTGTCTTCAGGAAGGCAGTGAGTTGCTGCACAACAGCCTTTTCTAAAAATTTTGAGAGGAATGGGAAGATTCGATATAGAGTCCGTACTTTAACTCTAATGATCATGATCTTTTCAAAGAAGTTCTTGAATTTATTACTGCTGAAGTGAAAGCCATCCTCTGGGGGAATGCTGCTTTTTATTAGCTTTGCGACAGTATCAAAAAGGAATTTCGGATTGTTCTTATTTTCCTCATTAGTTAGAAAAATAGGATGATCGAAAGAAACGTGAGGGCTCTTCGATAATGGCACGGTACTGTCTTTCCAAATGATCAGAAGACTTCAGTTTGGTGTGGCGCCATTTCCGTCCCAATTTTTCTTGCTTCAGGGCTTGGGTATTTTCTGTATACCAAGTAGCTTTCTTATGACAAATGTTTTTAGTTTTTAGGGGTGCAACTGCATCTAGGGTATTGTGCAAGGTTAAATTGAGTTCCTCAGTTAGGTGGTTAACTGATTTTTTGTCCTCTGACATCCTTGTAGACAGAGGGAGTCTGGAAGGACATCATAAATCTTTGTGTTGTCTGGGAATTTATAGCATGACTTTTGATGCTCCTTGGTTTAAGGGTCTGAGCAGATTATTTGTTGCAATTGCAAATGTAATAAAATGGTGGTCAGATAGTCCAGGATTATGAGGAAAAACATTAAAATCCAAACATTTATTCCAATGAGACAAAACTAGAGAGACAACACAACACTACATAAAGAGAGACCTAAGACAACAACACACATCACAACAAGAGGACAACACAACACTACATAAAGAGAGACAACCTGGCACTACATAAAGGGACAACACAACACTACATAAAGAGACAACACAACACTATAAGAGAGACAACACTACATAAAGAGACACCACAACACTACATAAAGCGGACCACAACACTACATAAAGAGAGACAACACAACACTACATAAAGAGAGACAACACAACACTACATAAAGAAGGACAACACAACACTACATAGGGACACCACAACACTACATAAGGGGACAAGCCAACACTACATAAAGAGGACAACACAACACTACATAGAGGGAGGAGACAACACAACACTACATAAGAGACAACACAACACTACATAAAGAGGACAACACAACACTACATAAAGAAGACACCACAACACTACATAAAGCGAGACCACAACACTATAGAACGACACAACACTACATAAAGAGAACAACACAACACTACATAAAGAGAGACAACCTGACACTACATAAAGAGAGACAACACAACACTACATAAAGAGGGACAACACAACACTACATAAAAGAGAGACACCTGAACACTACATAAAGAGAGACAACACAACACTACATAAAGGGAGACAACACAACACTACATAAAGAGACAACCACAACACTACATAAAGAGAGACCTAAGACAACAACGTAGCAAGGCAGCAACACAACACTGCATAAAGAGATACCTAAGACAACAACGTAGCAAGGCAGCAACACATGACAACACACATCACAACAAGAGAGACAACACAACACTACATAAAGAGATACCTAAGACAACAACATAGCAAGGCAGCAACACATGACAACACAGCATGGTAGCAAAACAACATAACAACACCATGGTAGCAACACAACATAACAACAACATGGTAGCAACACAACATGGTAGCAACACAGCATGGCAGCAACTCAACATGACAACAACATGGTAGCAACTCAACATAACAACAACATGGTAGCAACTCAACATGGTAGCAACTCAACATGGCAGCAGCATTCATAACAACAGCATGGTAGCAACTCACCATGGTACAAACATTATTGGGCACAAACAGCACTACGATCAGTAAGGTAGAGACAACAATACATCACACAAAGCAGCCACAACGATCAGTAGAGACAACAATACATCACACAAAAGCAGCCACAACGATTGATGAGTGAGACTATAATGCATCACACAAAGCAGCCAGCGATCAGTGGGGTAGAGACTACAATACATCACACAAAGCAGCCACAACGATCAGTAGAGACTACAATACATCAAACAAAGCAGCCACAACGATCAGTAGAGACAACAATACATCACACAAAGCAGCCACAACGATCAGTAAGGTAGAGACAACAATACATCACACAAAGCAGCCACAACAGTCAGTAGAGACAACAATACATCACACAAAGCAGCCACAACAGTCAGTAGAGACAACAATACATCACACAAAGCAGCCACAACAGTCAGTAAGGTAGAGACAACAATACATCACACAAAGCAGCCACAACGGTCAGTAAGGTAGAGACAATAATACATCACACAAAGCAGCCACAACGGTCAGTAAGGTAGAGACAACAATACATCACACAAAGCAGCCACAACGGTCAGTAAGGTAGAGACAATAATACATCACACAAAGCAGCCACAACGGTCAGTAGAGACAACAATACATCACACAAAGCAGCCACAACGATCAGTAAGGTAGAGACAACAATACATCACACAAAGCAGCCACAACGATCAGTAGAGACAACAATACATCACACAAAGCAGCCACAACGATCAGTAAGGTAGAGACAACAATACATCACACAAAGCAGCCACAACGATCAGTAAGGTAGAGACAACAATACATCACACAAAGCAGCCACAACAGATCAGTAGAGACAACAATACATCACACAAAGCAGCCACAACGATCAGTAGAGACAACAATACATCACACAAAGCAGCCACAACGATCAGTAAGGTAGAGACAACAATACATCACACAAAGCAGCCACAACGATCAGTAGAGACAACAATACATCACACAAAGCAGCCACAACGATCAGTAGAGACAACAATACATCACACAAAGCAGCCACAACGATCAGTAAGGTAGAGACAACAATACATCACACAAAGCAGCCACAACGATCAGTAGAGACAACAATACATCACACAAAGCAGCCACAACGATCAGTAGAGACAACAATACATCACACAAAGCAGCCACAACGAGTCAGTAAGGTAGAGACAACAATACATCACACAAAGCAGCCACAACGATCAGTAAGGTAGAGACAACAATACATCACACAAAGCAGCCACAACGAGTCAGTAAGGTAGAGACAACAATACATCACACAAAGCAGCCACAACGATCAGTAAGGTAGAGACAACAATACATCACACAAAGCAGCCACAACGATCAGTAGAGACAACAATACATCACACAAAGCAGCCACAACGATCAGTAGAGACAACAATACATCACACAAAGCAGCCACAACGATCAGTAGAGACAACAATACATCACACAAAGCAGCCACAACGGTCAGTAAGGTAGAGACAACAATACATCACACAAAGCAGCCACAACGATCAGTAGAGACAACAATACATCACACAAAGCAGCCACAACGATCAGTAGAGACAACAATACATCACACAAAGCAGCCACAACGGTCAGTAAGGTAGACAACAATACATCACACAAAGCAGCCACAACAGTCAGTAAGGTAGAGACTACAATACATCAC
>NW_025758775.1:0-4977 GCF_021184085.1 Oncorhynchus gorbuscha | reverse complement strand
AAACACTCTTAGAGACTCACCCAGAAAGACTCGCAGCTGTAAACACTCTTAGAGACTTACCCAGAAAGACTCACAGCTGTAAACACTCTTAGAGACTTACCCAGAAAGACTCACAGCTGTAAACACTCTTAGAGACTCACCCAGAAAGACTCGCAGCTGTAAACACTCTTAGAGACTCACCCAGAAAGACTCGCAGCTGTAAACACTCTTAGAGACTTACCCAGAAAGACTCACAGCTGTAAACACTCTTAGAGACTTACCCAGAAAGACTCACAGCTGTAAACACTCTTAGAGACTCACCCAGAAAGACTCGCAGCTGTAAACACTCTTAGAGACTTACCCAGAAAGACTCACAGCTGTAAACACTCTTAGAGACTTACCCAGAAAGACTCACAGCTGTAAACACTCTTAGAGACATACCCAGAAAGACTCACAGCTGTAAACACTCTTAGAGACTCACCCAGAAAGACTCGCAGCTGTAAACACTCTTAGAGACATACCCAGAAAGACTCACGGCTGTAAACACTCTTAGAGACTCACCCAGAAAGACTCACAGCTGTAATCACTCTTAGAGACTTACCCAGAAAGACTCACAGCTGTAATCACTCTTAGAGACTTACCCAGAAAGACTCCCAGCTGTAATCACTCTAGAGACCTACCCAGAAAGACTCCCCAGCTGTAATCACTCTTAGAGACATACCCAGAAAGACTCACAGCTAATCACTCTTAGAGACATACCTAGAAAGACCCACACAGCTGTAAAACACTCTTAGAGACATACCCAGAAAGACTCACAGCTGTAAACACTCTTAGAGACATACCCAGAAAGACTCACAGCTGTAAACACTCTTAGAGACATACCCAGAAAGACTCACAGCTGTAAACACTCTTAGAGACTTACCCAGAAAGACTCACGGCTGTAAACACTCTTAGAGACATACCCAGAAAGACTCACAGCTGTAATCACTCTTAGAGACTTACCCAGAAAGACTCCCAGCTGTAATCACTCTTAGAGACTCACCCAGAAAGACTCCCAGCCAGTAATCACTTTTTTTTAGA
Organism: Oncorhynchus gorbuscha; assembly: GCF_021184085.1. Lineage (NCBI taxonomy): Eukaryota > Metazoa > Chordata > Actinopteri > Salmoniformes > Salmonidae > Oncorhynchus > Oncorhynchus gorbuscha. The sequence continues at coordinate 3,918 of NW_025758775.1, read as the reverse complement.
GACATACCCAGAAAGACTCACAGCTGTAATCACTCTTAGAGACATACCCAGAAAGACTCACAGCTGTAAACACTCTTAGAGACATACCCAGAAAGACTCACAGCTGTAAACACTCTTAGAGACATACCCAGAAAGACTCACAGCTGTAAACACCTTAGACATACCCCAGAAAGACTCACAGCTGTAAACACTCTAGAGATCTACCCAGAAAGACTGCATGTTGTAAAACACTCTAGAGACATACCCAGAAAGACTCACAGCTGTAAAACACTCTTAGAGACTCACCCAGAAAGACTCACAGCTGTAAACACTCTAGAGACTCACCCAGAAAGACTCACAGCTGTAAACACTCTTAGAGACTTACCCAGAAAGACTCACAGCTGTAAACACTCTTAGAGACTTACCCAGAAAGACTCACAGCTGTAAACACTCTTAGAGACTCACCCAGAAAGACTCACGGCTGTAAACACTCTTAGAGACTCACCCAGAAAGACTCGCAGCTGTAAACACTCTTAGAGACTCACCCAGAAAGACTCGCAGCTGTAAACACTCTTAGAGACTTACCCAGAAAGACTCACAGCTGTAAACACTCTTAGAGACTTACCCAGAAAGACTCACAGCTGTAAACACTCTTAGAGACTCCCTCACTCCAGAAACACTCTTAGAGACTCACCTAGAAAGACTCAAAAATACCTTAGAGACATACCCAGAAAGACTCAAAGCTGTAAACACTCTAGAGACATTGTACTCCAGAAAGACTCACAGCTGTAAACACTCTTAGAGACATACCCAGAAAGACTCACGGCTGTAAACACTCTAGAGACATACCCAGAAAGGACTCACAGCTGTAAACACTCTAGAGACATACCCAGAAAGACTCACAGCTGTAAACACTCTTAGACTCACCCAGAAAGACTCACAGCTGTAATCACTCTTAGAGACTTACCCAGAAAGACTCACAGCTGTAATCACTCTTAGAGACTTACCCAGAAAGACTCCCAGCTGTAATCACTCTTAGAGACATACCCAGAAAGACCCCAGCTGTAATCACTCTTAGAGACATACCCAGAAAGACTCACAGCTGTAAACACTCTTAGAGACATACCCAGAAAGACTCACAGCTGTAAACACTCTTAGAGACATACCCAGAAAGACTCACAGCTGTAAACACTCTTAGAGACATACCCAGAAAGACTCACAGCTGTAAACACTCTTAGAGACTTACCCAGAAAGACTCACGGCTGTAAACACTCTTAGAGACATACCCAGAAAGACTCACAGCTGTAAACACTCTTAGAGACTTACCCAGAAAGACTCACAGCTGTAAAGAGACTCACCCAGAAGACTCACAGCTGTAAACACTCTTAGAGACTTACCCAGAAAGACTCACAGCTGTAAACACTCTTTAGACTTACCCAGAAAGACTCACAGCTGTAAACACTCTTAGAGACTCACCCAGAAAGACTCACGGCTGTAAACACTCTTAGAGACTCACCCAGAAAGACTCACAGCTGTAAACACTCTTAGAGACTCACCCAGAAAGACCGCAGCTGTAAACACTCTTAGAGATTCTACAGAAAAGACTCACAGCTGTAAACACTCTTAGAGACTTACCCAGAAAGACTCACAGCTGTAAACACTCTTAGAGACTCACCCAGAAAGACTCGCAGCTGTAAACACTCTTAGAGACTCACCCAGAAAGACTCGCAGCTGTAAACACTCTTAGAGACTTACCCAGAAAGACTCACAGCTGTAAACACTCTTAGAGACTTACCCAGAAAGACTCACAGCTGTAAACACTCTTAGAGACTCACCCAGAAAGACTCGCAGCTGTAAACACTCTTAGAGACTTACCCAGAAAGACTCACAGCTGTAAACACTCTTAGAGACTTACCCAGAAAGACTCACAGCTGTAAACACTCTTAGAGACATACCCAGAAAGACTCACAGCTGTAAACACTCTTAGAGACTCACCCAGAAAGACTCGCAGCTGTAAACACTCTTAGAGACATACCCAGAAAGACTCACGGCTGTAAACACTACCAAAGGTGCTTATATGGATGAGAAAACTAAAGATATTTAATCTGTTTTGATAGATTTTTTAGATAGATTTGTGTGTGTGTGTGTGTGTGTGTGTGTCTGAGTGTGTGTGTGTGTGTGTGTGTGTGTGTGTGTGTGTGTGTGTGTGTGTGTGTGTGTGTGTGTGTGTGTGTGTGTGTGTGTGTGTGTGTGTGTGTGTGTGTGTGTGTGTGTGTGTGTGTGTGTGCGTGAGTGTGTGTGTAGGCCTGTGTGTGTTAGTCAGGGCAAGAGAGAGATGTTAACCCACTCAGGGATATAGGTTATGGCTCTACACTGAGTTAAAATTACATATTGACACTTGTAAAGTCTTAGGGGTGCTCACGTTGATATCTTCTGTAAGGGCTCACGTTGATATCTTCTGTAAGGGCTCACGTTGATATCTTCTGTAAGGGCTCACGTTGATATCTTCTGTAAGGGCTCACGTTGATATTTTCTGTAAGGGCTCACGTTGATATCTTCTGTAAGGGCTCACCGTTGATATTTTCTGTAAAGGCTCACCGTTGATATTTTCTGTAAAGGCTCACCATTGATATCTTCTGTAAGGGCTCACGTTGATATTTTAAATTCTACAATTCAAACCCTCACATATGCAGGGACAGACAGAGTTGGAGAAGAGCAGTGAGCACTGGACTCTCAGGGGACAGAAACACATTATCACTAGGCCTAAGTGGGTCTATTCGTCTGGGAAGTGGATTGGAGGAGGGGGGGGGGTCACTGATCAATAGGCTCAGTGGTAAATGTCAACCAGGGAAGAATATATTTTTCTTCAGGGGATCTAAAGATGCAGAAATGGGTGATGCGTCCAAAACACTGTTAACAATCAATGGCAAGAGGCGGGGAAGCTAAGAATCCTAGGATTACTCTACACTGACGACCTGAACTACAAAACTAAACACATTAAGAAATGCTGGGAAGCTGTAATGGAAGGAGGAGAGGGATTGTAGGGGGGAGGGGACTTCCCCACTGAGGCCCATTCTGAAAACAGGGTCGGTTTTGTGGAACATTTAAAGTTGTAAACACAGTGGAACATTTCAATCGTATGAAGGAGACATGAGAGCCAAGGAGAAAAGGAGAGATGAGAGCCAAGGAGAGATGGAGAGATGAGAGCCAAGGAGAGATGGAGAGATGGAGAGATGAGAGCCAAGGAGAAAAGGAGAGATGAGAGCCAAGGAGAGATGGAGAGATGAGAGCCAAGGAGAGATGTAGAGATGAGAGCCAAGGAGAGATGTAGAGATGAGAGCCAAGGAGAAAAGGAGAGATGGAGAGATGAGAGCCAAGGAGAGATGTAGAGATGGAGAGATGAGAGCCAAGGAGAGATGGAGAGATGAGAGCCAAGGAGAGATGTAGAGATGGAGAGATGAGAGCCAAGGAGAGATGGAGAGATGAGAGCCAAGGAGAGATGTAGAGATGAGAGCCAAGGAGAAAAGGAGAGATGAGAGCCAAGGAGAAAAGGAGAGATGGAGAGATGAGAGCCAAGGAGAAAAGGAGAGATGAGAGCCAAGGTGAGATGGAGAGATGAGAGCGAAGGAGAAAAGGAGAGATGAGAGCCAAGGTGAGATGGAGAGATGAGAGCCAAGGAGAAAAGGAGAGATGGACAGATGAGAGCCAAGGAGAAAAGGAGAGATGAGAGCCAAGGAGAGATGGAGAGATGAGAGCCAAGGAGAGATGGAGAGATGAGAGCCAAGGAGAGATGGAGAGATGAGAGCCAAGGAGAAAAGGAGAGATGAGAGCCAAGGTGAGATGGAGAGATGAGAGCCAAGGAGAAAAGGAGAGATGGACAGATGAGAGCCAAGGAGAAAAGGAGAGATGAGAGCCAAGGAGAAAAGGAGAGATGAGAGC
>NW_025758773.1:0-4978 GCF_021184085.1 Oncorhynchus gorbuscha | reverse complement strand
GATGGTATCAGCCTCCAGTATTTATGCTGCAGTAGTTTGTGTCGGGGGACTAGGGTCAGTTTGTTATATCTGGAGTACTTCTCCTGTCCTATTCGGTGTCCTGTGTGAATCTAAGTGTGCGTTCTCTAATTCTCTCTTTCTTTCTCTCTCTCGGAGAACCTGAGCCCTAGGACCGTGCCCCAGGACTACCTGACATGATGACTCCTTGCTGTCCCCAGTCCACCTGGCCATGCTGCTGCTCCAGATTCAACTGACCTGAGCCCTAGGACCATGCCCCAGGACTACCTGACATGAGGACTCCTTGCTGTCCCCAGTCCACCTGGCCATGCTGCTGCTCCAGTTTCAACTGACCTGACCCCTAGGACCATGCCCCAGGACTACCTGACATGATGACTCCTTGCTGTCCCCAGTCCACCTGGCCATGCTGCTGCTCCAGTTTCAACTGACCTGACCCCTAGGACCATGCCCCAGGACTACCTGACATGAGGACTCCTTGCTGTCCCCAGTCCACCTGGCCATGCTGCTGCTCCAGTTTCAACTGACCTGAGCCTTAGGACCATGCCCCAGGACTACCTGACATGAGGACTCCTTGCTGTCCCCAGTCCACCTGGCCATGCTGCTGCTCCAGTTTCAACTGACCTGACCCCTAGGACCATGCCCCAGGACTACCTGACATGAGGACTCCTTGCTGTCCCCAGTCCACCTGGCCATGCTGCTGCTCCAGTTTCCACGCTGGTCATTTATGAACATTTGAACATCTTGGCCATGTTCTGTTATAATCTCCACCCGGCACAGCCAGAAGAGGACGGGCCACCCCACATATGCTCTCTCTAATTCTCTCTTTCTTTCTCTCTCTCGGAGGACCTGAGCCCTGGGACCGTGCCTTACATTTACATTTTACATTTAAGTCATTTAGCAGACGCTCTTATCCAGAGCGACTTACAAATTGGTGCATTCACCTTATGACATCCAGTGGAACAACCACTTTACAATAGTGCATCTAAATATTTTAAGGGGGGTGAGAAGGATTACTTTATCCTATCCTAGGTATTCCTTAAAGAGGTGGGGTTTCAGGTGTCTCCGGAAGGTGGTGATTGACTCCGCTGTCCTGGCGTCGTAAGGGAGTTTGTTCCACCATTGGGGAGCCAGAGCAGCGAACAGTTTTGACTGAGCTGAGCGGGAACTGTACTTCCTCAGTGGTAGGGAGGCAAGCAGGCCAGAGGTGGATGAACGCAGTGCCCTTATTTGGGTGTAGGGCCTGATCAGAGCCTGGAGGTACTGAGGTGCCGTTCCACTCACAGCTCCGTAGGCAAGCACCATGGTCTTGTAGCGGATGCGAGCTTCAACTGGAAGCCAGTGGAGAGAGCGGAGGAGCGGGGTGACGTGAGAGAACTTGGGAAGGTTGAACACTAGACGGGCTGCGGCGTTCTGGATGAGTTGTAGGGGTTTAATGGCACAGGCAGGGAGCCCAGCCAACAGCGAGTTGCAGTAATCCAGACGGGAGATGACAAGTGCCTGGATTAGGACCTGCGCCGCTTCCTGTGTGAGGCAGGGTCGTACTCTGCGGATGTTGTAGAGCATGAACCTACAGGAACGGGCCACCGCCTTGATGTTAGTTGAGAACGACAGTTTGTTGTCCAGGATCACGCCAAGGTTCTTAGCGCTCTGGGAGGAGGACACAATGGAGTTGTCAACCGTGATGGCGAGATCATGGAACGGGCAGTCCTTCCCGGGAGGAAGAGCAGCTCCGTCTTGCCGAAGTTCAGCTTGAGGTGGTGATCCGTCATCCACACTGATATGTCTGCCAGACATGCAGAGATGCGATTCGCCACCTGGTCATCAGAAGGGGGAAAGGAGAAGATTAATTGTGTGTCGTCTGCATAGCAATGATAGGAGAGACCATGTGAGGTTATGACAGAGCCAAGTGACTTGGTGTATAGCGAGAATAGGAGAGGGCCTAGAACAGAGCCCTGGGGGACACCAGTGGTGAGAGCGCGTGGTGAGGAGACAGATTCTCGCCACGCCACCTGGTAGGAGCGACCTGTAAGGTAGGACGCAATCCAAGCGTGGGCCGCGCCGGAGATGCCCAACTCGGAGAGGGTGGAGAGGAGGATCTGATGGTTCACAGTATCGAAGGCAGCCGATAGGTCTAGAAGGATGAGAGCAGAGGAGAGAGAGTTAGCTTTAGCGGTGCGGAGCGCCTCCGTGATACAGAGAAGAGCAGTCTCAGTTGAATGACTAGTCTTGAAACCTGACTGATTTGGATCAAGAAGGTCATTCTGAGAGAGATAGCGGGAGAGCTGACCAAGGACGGCACGTTCAAGAGTTTTGGAGAGAAAAGAAAGAAGGGATACTGGTCTGTAGTTGTTGACATCGGAGGGATCGAGTGTAGGTTTTTTCAGAAGGGGTGCAACTCTCGCTCTCTTGAAGACGGAAGGGACGTAGCCAGCGGTCAGGGATAAGTTGATGAGCGAGGTGAGGTAAGGGAGAAGGTCTCCGGAAATGGTCTGGAGAAGAGAGGAGGGGATAGGGTCGAGCGGGCAGGTTGTTGGGCGGCCGGCCGTCACAAGACGCGAGATTTCATCTGGAGAGAGAGGGGAGAAAGAGGTCAGAGCACAGGGTAGGGCAGTGTGAGCAGAACCAGCGGTGTTGTTTGACTTAGCAAACGAGGATCGGATGTCGTCGATCTTCTTTTCAAAATGGTTGACGAAGTCATCTGCAGAGAGGGAGGAGGGGGGAGGGGAGGAGGATTCAGGAGGGAGGAGAATGTGGCAAAGAGCTTCCTAGGGTTAGAGGCAGATGCTTGGAATTTAGAGTGGTAGAAAGTGGCTTTAGCAGCAGAGACAGAGGAGGAAAATGTAGAGAGGAGGGAGTGAAAGGATGCCAGGTCCGCAGGGAGGCGAAGTTTTCCTCCATTTCCGCTCGGCCTTCCGGAGCCCTGTTCTGTGAGCTCGCATTGAGTCGTCAAGCCACGGAGCGGGAGGGAGGACCGAGCCGGCCTGGAAGATAGGGGACATAGAGAGTCAAAGGATGCAGAAAGGGAGGAGAGGAGGGTTGAGGAGGCAGAATCAGGAGATAGGTTGGAGAAGGTTTGAGCAGAGGGAAGAGATGATAGGATGGAAGAGGAGAGAGTAGCGGGGGAGAGAGAGCGAAGGTTGGGACGGCGCGATACCATCCGAGTAGGGGCAGTGTGGGAAGTGTTGGATGAGAGCGAGAGGGAAAAGGATACAAGGTAGTGGTCGGAGACTTGGAGGGAGTTGCAATGAGGTTAGTGGAAGAACAGCATCTAGTAAAGATGAGGTCGAGCGTATTGCCTGCCTTGTGAGTAGGGGGAAGGTGAGAGGGTGAGGTCAAAAGAGGAGAGGAGTGGAAAGAAGGAGGCAGAGAGGAATGAGTCAAAGGTAGACGTGGGGAGGTTAAAGTCGCCCAGAACTGTGAGAGGTGAGCCGTCCTCAGGAAAGGAGCTTATCAAGGCATCAAGCTCATTGATGAACTCTCCGAGGGGACCTGGAGGGCGATAAATGATAAGGATGTTAAGCTTGAAAGGGCTGGTAACTGTGACAGCATGAAATTCAAAGGAGGCGATAGACAGATGGGTAAGGGGAGAAAGAGAGAATGACCACATGGGAGAGATAAGGATCCCTATGCCACCACCCCGCTGACCAGAAGCTCTCGGGGTGTGCGAGAACACGTGGGCGGACGAAGAGAGAGCAGTAGGAGTAGCAGTGTTATCTGTGGTGATCCATGTTTCTGTCAGTGCCAAGAAGTCGAGGGACTGGAGGGAGGCATAGGCTGAGATGAACTCTGCCTTGTTGACCGCAGATCGGCAATTCCAGAGGCTACCGGAGACCTGGAACTCCACGCGGGTCGTGCGCGCTGGGACCACCAGATTAGGGTGGCCGCGGCCACGCGGTGTGGAGCGTTTGTATGGTCTGTGCAGAGAGGAGAGAACATGGATAGACAGACACATAGTTGACAGGCTACAGAAGAGGCTACGCTAATGCAAAGGAGATTGGAATGACAAGTGGACTACACGTCTCGAATGTTCAGAAAGTTAAGCTTACGTAGCAAGAATCTTATTGACTAAAATGATTAAAATGATACAGTACTGCTGAAGTAGGCCAGCTGGCAGTGGGTGCGTTGTTGACACTACACTAATCAAGTCGTTCCGTTGAGTGTAATAGTTTCTGCAGTGCTGCTGTTCGGGGGCTAGCTGGCTAGCTAGTAGTGTTGTTTACGTTACGTTGCGTTAAAAGAACGACAATAGCTGGCTAGCTAACCTAGAAAATCGCTCTAGACTACACAATTATCTTTGATACAAAGACGGCTATGTAGCTAGCTATGTAGCTAGCTACGATCAAACAAATCAAACCGTTGTACTGTAATGAAATGAAATGAAAATGTGATACTACCTGTGAATGCGACCGGGTTGTTGAGTTCTATTCAGAAGACGTTGGCTAGCTGTTGGCTAGCTAGCAGAGTCTCCTACGTTAAGGACGACAAATAGCTGGCTAGCTGACCTCGGTAAATTAAGATAATCACTCTAAGACTACACACTCTAAACCTAAACAACGGACGTTACTTTACCACGTATGATTCCTGGTTAGAGTCCTCACTCAAACCGGTTCACTGGGATCACGTCGAGCTCACGTCTCGTCATGTGATCTAGTGGTGGGAAGCATTCTGATTTTTTAACATTCTTTTGGGTGTCATTACGTTGATGTATCTAGTAAACAATGGAAACGTAACAATGGGGTTGTGACGGATAGAAGGAGTCACTACAGGTGTGAACAAGCCTTTACATCCAGGTTGCCTGAAGCTGAATGGAAAGTGCAATGACCTGACCAGTGTGTGATTTTAAGGAAATAGTATGTTCACATTTTACAGAGTGTGTGGCTTCAAAGGGGACATCTGGGATTGCTACATCTAATTTCAAACTTTTAAAATAATGATATACACTCATGGATTATTGGAGAAT
>NW_025758772.1:0-4978 GCF_021184085.1 Oncorhynchus gorbuscha | reverse complement strand
TCTTGTCTCTCTCTCTCCCTCATGTCTCTCTCTCTCTCCCTCATGTCTCTCTCTCTCCCTCATGTCTCTCTCTCTCCCTCATGTCTCTCTCTCTCCCTCATGTCTCTCTCTCTCTCCCTCATGTCTCTCTCTCTCCCAGGAGTTTAAGCTGATGTATGGGATGCTGTTCTCCATTAGATCCTTCTGCAGCAAGATGTCTCCCCTGGATATGTATCCTTCAGAGTGGATGGGTGGTATGGATGGATGGTGTGGGTGGTATGGATGGATGGTGTGGGTGGTATGGATGGATGGTGTGGGTGGTATGGATGGATGGTGTGGGTGGTATGGATGGATGGATGGGTGGGTGGTATGGATGGATGGGTGGATGGGTGGGTGGTGTGGATGGGTGGGTGGTATGGATGGGTGGTATGTATGGGTGGGGTGGGTGAGTATGGATGGGTGGTGTGGGTGGTATGGGTGGGTGGTATGGATGGATGGGTGGTGTGGGTGGGTGGTATGGATGGGTGGGGTGGGTGGTATGGATGGGTGGTATGGATGGGTGGGGTGGGTGGTATGGATGGGTGGGTGGTATGGATGGGTGGGTGGTATGGATGGATGGGTGGGTGGGTGGATGGATGGGTGGGGTGGTATGTATGGATGGGTGGGTGGTATGTATGGATGGGTGGGGTGGTATGGATGGGTGGGTGGTATGGGTGGGTGGTATGGATGGGTGGGTGGTATGGGTGGGTGGTGTGGATGGATGGATGGGTGGGTGGTATGGGTGGGTGGTATGGATGGGTGGTGGGTGGGTGGTATGGATGGGTGGGTGGTATGGATGGGTGGGTGGTATGGATGGATGGGTGGTATGGGTATGGATGGATGGGTGGTATGGGTGGGGTGGTATGGGTGGTATGGGTATGGATGGATGGGTGGTAATGGGTGGGTGGTATGGGTGGTATGGGTATGGATGGATGGGTGGTATGGGTGGGTGGGTGGGTGGTATGGGTATGGTATGTGTTAACATCAGTCTTGCGTGGTCATCCTCCTGAATCGTATATTCAACGATTGGAAGTCTTCAGATTTGCTATGAGTAGTCATATGAAGGTTTAGTAGCCGATGCAGCTTCTGTTGTTTACCCTTAACCCCTCCACAGGAAGGATGGTTTCTTGACCTTTCAGACCAGCAAGTATAAACTGCACTACTATGAGACAGCTACTGGCATCAAGATCATCATGAACACAGACCTGGGAGTTCCCAACGCGAAAGATATACTGCACCAGATATACAGCACGGTAAGCATGGGGGGGCGTAACCCAGTATCCCTCTCTCCCTCTCTTTTCTCTCTCCCCCTCTCTTTTCTCTCTGCCCCTCTCTTTTCTTTTCTTCTCCTCTCTTTTCTTTTCTTCTCTCTCTCTCTCCCCCCTCTTCTCTCTCTCTCTTTCTCTCTCCCACTCTCACTGTATGTAGAGTACTTTCTCTCTATTCTAGCTGTATGTAGTGTTATAACCTCTGTCTCTCTCTATTCTAGCTGTATGTAGTATTATAACCTCTGTCTCTATTCCAGCTGTATGTGGTATTATAATCTCTGTCTCTATTCCAGCTGTATGTAGTATTATAATCTCTGTCTCTATTCCAGCTGTATGTAGTGTTATAATCTGTCTCTATTCCAGCTGTATGTAGTATTATAACCTCTGTCTCTATTCCAGCTGTATGTAGTATTATAATCTCTGTCTCTATTCCAGCTGTATGTAGTATTATAACCTGTCTCTATTCCAGCTGTATGTAGTATTATAACCTCTGTCTCTATTCCAGCTGTATGTAGTATTATAACCTCTGTCTCTATTCCAGCTGTATGTAGTATTATAATCTCTGTCTCTATTCCAGCTGTATGTAGTGTTATAACCTCTGTCTGTCTCTATTCCAGCTGTATGTAGTATTATAATCTCTGTCTCTATTCTAGCTGTATGTAGTATTATAATCTCTGTCTCTATTCCAGCTGTATGTAGTATTATAATCTCTGTCTCTATTCTAGCTGTATGTAGTATTATAACCTCTGTCTGTCTCTATTCCAGCTGTATGTAGTATTATAATCTCTGTCTCTATTCCAGCTGTATGTAGTATTATAACCTCTGTCTCTATTCCAGCTGTATGTAGTATTATAACCTCTGTCTCTATTCCAGCTGTATGTAGTGTTATAACCTCTGTCTGTCTCTATTCCAGCTGTATGTAGTATTATAATCTCTGTCTCTATTCCAGCTGTATGTAGTGTTATAACCTCTGTCTGTCTCTATTCCATCTGAATGTAGTGTTATAACCTCTGTCTGTCTCTATTCCAGCTGTATGTAGTATTATAACCTCTGTCTCTATTCTAGGTGTATGTGGTATTATAACCTCTGTCTCTATTCCAGCTGTATGTGGTATTATAATCTCTGTCTCTATTCCAGCTGTATGTAGTATTATAACCTCTGTCTCTATTCCAGCTGTATGTAGTATTATAACCTCTGTCTCTATTCCAGCTGTATGTAGTATTATAATCTCTGTCTCTATTCCAGCTGTATGTAGTATTATAACCTCTGTCTCTATTCCAGCTGTATGTAGTATTATAATCTCTGTCTCTATTCCAGCTGTATGTAGTATTATAATCTCTGTCTCTATTCCAGCTGTATGTAGTATTATAACCTCTGTCTCTATTCCAGCTGTATGTAGTATTATAACTCTCTGTCTCTATTCCAGCTGTATGTAGTATTATAATCTCTGTTCCCATTCCAGCTGTATGTAGTATTATAACCCCTGTCTGTCTCTATTCCAGCTAAAGTAGTATTATAATTCCTATCTGTTCTAGCTAAGGTAGTGTTATAACCTCTGTCTGTCTCTATTCCAGCTGTATGTAGTATTATAATCTCGCCCTATTCCAGCCGTATGTAGTGTGTTATGATTCTGTTCTATTCTGTGCTAAGTAGACATAACCTCTGTCTCATTCCAGCTGTATGTAGTATTATAATCTCTGTCTCTATTCAGCTGTATGTAGTATTATAACCTCTGTCTGTCTCTATCTCTAGCTGTTCTGTATTATAACTGTCTCTATTCCAGCTGTATGTAGTATTATAATCTCTGTCTCTATTCCAGCTGTATGTAGTATTATAATCTGTCTGTCTCTATTCCAGCTGTATGTAGTATTATAATCTCTGTCTCTATTCCAGCTGTATGTAGTATTATAACCCCTGTCTCTATTCCAGCTGTCTCTATTCTAGCTGTATGTAGTATATAACTCTGTCTCTATTCCCAGCTGTATGGTATTATAACCTCTGTCTCTATTCCAGCTGTATGTAGTATTATAACCTCTGTCTCTATTCCAGCTGTATGTAGTATTATAATCTCTGTCTCTATTCAACTGTGTGTAGTATTATAACCTCTGTCTGTCTCTATTCCAGCTGTATGTAGATTATAACCTCTGTCTCTTATTCCAGCTGTATGTAGTATTATAACTGTCTCTATTCCAGCTGTATGTATTTATAACCTCTGTCTCTATTCCAGCTGTATGTGGTATTATAATCTTTCTTATTCCAGCTGTATGTAGTATTATAACCTCTGTCTCTATTCAGCTGTATGTAGTATTATAACCTCTGTCTCTATTCAGCTGTATGCTTAGTGTTATAACCTCTGTCACATCTCTATTCCAGCTGTGTAGAGTACATAGTGAAGAATCCTTTGTGTGTTCTGGGGAGCAGCTGTCCTCTGACCTCTTCTCTACAAGACTGGACCTCTACATCCAGAGCCCATGCCCTTCTTCAGCTTGGCGCTGCATGCATACACACACACACACACACACACACACACACACACACACACACACACACACACAACACACACACACACACACACACACACACACACACACACACACACACAGAGGAGACAAACATGCACGCATCGCACACACACACCGCACCAAACCAAACACGCACCCATTTGGGGTGGGGTTTGTCTGGGGTTGTGAGGGGTGTAATCATTTGGGGGTGGGGTTGTCTGGGGTTGTGAGGGTGTAATCATTTGGGGGTGGGGTTGTCTGGGGTTGTGAGGGGTGTAATGATGTATTTATTTGTTAGTAACAGAATGGTTGTTGTTGTATTAAATAAAACCATCTCAGTAAACCTGAACAACGTGATGACATGTTTCTGTTCTGTGAGGGCCACTGGACGCACACACACACACTGGACACACACACTAGACAGCACACACACACACTAGACACACACACACACACTACACACGACACACACACACACTAGACACACACACACACTAGACACACACACACACTAGACACACACACACACATAGACGACACACACACACACTAGACACACACACACACACACTAGCACACACACACACTAGACACACACACACACTACACACACACACACACACACACACACACACTAGACACACACACACACACTAGACACACACACACACTAGACACACACACACTAGACACACACACACACACACACTAGACACACACACACACACACACACACACACACTACACACACGCACACACTACACACACACACTACGACACACACACACACTAGACACACACACACACACACTACACACACACACACTAGACACACACACACTACACACACACACTAGACACACACACACTAGACACACACACACTAGACACACACACACACACACACACACTAGACACACACACACACTGGACACACACACACACACACACACACTAGACACACACACACCAACACACACACACTAAACACACACACACACACACACACACACACACACTACACACACACACACACACTAGACACACACACACACACACACACACACTAAACACACACACACACACACTAGACACACACACACACGACACACACACACACACACACACACTAGACACACACACACACACACACACACACTACACACACACACACACACTACACACACACAC
>NW_025758771.1:0-4981 GCF_021184085.1 Oncorhynchus gorbuscha | reverse complement strand
GCTACCAGGCTAGAGAACAAACAGACTGGCTACCAGGCTAGAGAACAAACAGACTGGCTACCAGGCTAGAGAACAAACAGATTGGCTACCAGGCTAGAGAACAAACAGACTGGCTACCAGGCTAGAGAACAAACAGATTGGCTACCAGGCTAGAGAACAAACAGACTGGCTACCAGGCTAGAGAACAAACAGACTGGCTACCAGGCTAGAGAACAAACAGACTGGCTACCAGGCTAGAGAACAAACAGACTGGCTACCAGGCTAGAGAACAAACAGACTGGCTACCAGGCTAGAGAACAAACAAATTGGCTACCAGGCTAGAGAACAAACAGACTGGCTACCAGGCTAGAGAACAAACAAATTGGCTACCAGGCTAGAGAACAAACAGACTGGCTACCAGGCTAGAGAACAAACAGACTGGCTACCAGGCTAGAGAACAAACAGACTGGCTACCAGGCTAGAGAACAAACAGACTGGCTACCAGGCTAGAGAACAAACAGACTGGCTACCAGGCTAGAGAACAAACAGACTGGCTACCAGGCTAGAGAACAAACAGACTGGCTACCAGGCTAGAGAACAAACAGATTGGCTACCAGGCTAGAGAACAAACAGATTGGCTACCAGGCTAGAGAACAAACAGATTGGCTACCAGGCTAGAGAACAAACAGACTGGCTACCAGGCTAGAGAACAAACAGACTGGCTACCAGGCTAGAGAACAAACAGACTGGCTACCAGGCTAGAGAACAAACAGACTGGCTACCAGGCTAGAGAACAAACAGACTGGCTACCAGGCTAGAGAACAAACAGACTGGCTACCAGGCTAGAGAACAAACAGACTGGCTACCAGGCTAGAGAACAAACAGACTGGCTACCAGGCTAGAGAACAAACAGACTGGCTACCAGGCTAGAGAACAAACAGACTGGCTACCAGGCTAGAGAACAAACAGACTGGCTACCAGGCTAGAGAACAAACAGATTGGCTACCAGGCTAGAGAACAAACAGACTGGCTACCAGGCTAGAGAACAAACAGACTGGCTACCAGGCTAGAGAACAAACAGACTGGCTACCAGGCTAGAGAACAAACAGACTGGCTACCAGGCTAGAGAACAAACAGACTGGCTACCAGGCTAGAGAACAAACAGACTGGCTACCAGGCTAGAGAACAAACAGACTGGCTACCAGGCTAGAGAACAAACAGACTGGCTACCAGGCTAGAGAACAAACAGACTGGCTACCAGGCTAGAGAACAAACAGACTGGCTACCAGGCTAGAGAACAAACAGACTGGCTACCAGGCTAGAGAACAAACAGACTGGCTACCAGGCTAGAGAACAAACAGACTGGCTACCAGGCTAGAGAACAAACAGACTTGTGTATTTCAGCTGTTTTTGAGTGGTATGAAAGAGGGAGACACAATGTTGCAACTATCTCTCATGTTTGAAGGTATGCCTTTTCTCCCTCACTGTCTCTCTCCCTCACTGTCTCTCTCCCTCACTGTCTCTCTCCCTCCCTGTCTCTCTCCCTCCCTGTCTCTCTCCCTCACTGTCTCTCTCCCTCACTGTATGTCTCCCTCACTGTCTCTCTCCCTCACTGTCTCTCTCCCTCACTGTCTCTCTCCCTCACTGTCTCTCTCCCTCCCTGTCTCTCTGTCTGTCTCTGTCTGTCTGTCTGTCTGTCTGTCTGTCTGTCTGTCTGTCTGTCTGTCTGTCTGTCTGTCTGTCTGTCTGTCTGTCTGTCTGTCTGTCTGTCTGTCTGTCTGTCTGTCCCTTTTAATCTGTCATTCTCTCTACATAGCTAATATAGTCAGAATAAGTAGTTGTGACAATAGGTGAATATATTTCCCGTGGTATGCAAGTATTGACTATTATTATGGGTGTGTGTATGGGTTGATGTATGCAGCACATGTATGTGTGGAAACTCCAGCTGCTCTAATTCCCTCCCAAAATAGAGATGAAAATTAGCAAGGGAGTAGAAATGAGGGGAGAGTAACAGAAGGACAATATGTGTGTGTGTGTGTGTGTTTGTTTGTATGTGTGTGAATGAATGTTTGTGTGTGTGTTTGTATGTGTGTGTATGTTTGTGTGGTTGTGCGTGTGTGTGTGTGGCGGCATGGTAGCCTAGTGGTTAGAGCATTGGACTAGTAACCGGAAGGTTGCAAGTTCAAACCCCCTAGCTGACAAGGTACAAATCTGTCGTTCTGCCCCTGAACAGGCAGTTAACCCACTGTTCCTAGTTAACCCACTGTTCCGTCATTGAAAATAAGAATTTGTTCTTAAACTGACTTGCCTAGTTAAATAAAGGTTAAAAAAACATTTTAAAATGTGTGTGTTACCAAGTTATGAAATATTTACGTATAATGAGTTATCAAGTGTAAACCCAGCAGTTGATTATGTTCTCAATAACTGGTCATTCTATTCAACATTCTTAAATGTAAACATGTTCCATAGTATTTTCAATTCCCCATTGTTTTCCTCCATTTCTATATATCGTTCTGTATACCATTCTACAGTATGCAGTGTTCTGTAATTCACCATTATATACCCTTATAGCATCCAGTAGCATTTTCTGTTCAGTGTTTCATAGCATTCTACAGTGTAGAATTAGAGCACAGCCTATCATCCTTTACAGATGTTGTTTTTACAACTTGCACCATTCTACAGTATACGGAGTTCTGAATAATTCTATGTAGCATTCATCATTCTTTATTCAATCGCCTGTGCATAGTCTCTCCCATTCACACATGGTGAGACTGTGTTCTAATATGTTCCGGCTAGCTTTGACCTCTGACACTACACCAGAGTGTCACCCCCTCTTGCCTTACCAACTCTACTGTTAACCCCAGGCAGGGATCTCCCAAAACACTGGGCCTAATGTCTATCTAGCTGAGAATAACTATGCTTTTTAAATACCTGGGACTCCTACATGTCGCCTGTCGGACAAACAGATCATTTTCACACCCTGCTCAGAAGGCCCTGACTTCCCCTCAGGGGCGGCCATCTTGGAGGGCTGTGCTGTGATGGAACATGTCTATTCTGAGGGATCGCACAGCTGTCACCCACTACACCTGTCACTCTGCGTCCTATACACACACATATAGCCTTGACATTGGGATGGTAGTGGGAGAGTGCATGTGCGTGTGTGTGTGTGTGTGTGTGTGTGTGTGTGTGTGTGTGTGTGTGTGTGTGTGTGTGTGTGTGTGTGTGTGTGTGTGTGTGTGTGTGTGTGTGTGTGTGTGTGTGTGTGTGTGTGTGTGTGTGTGTGTGTGTGTGTGTGTGTGGTGTGTGTGCGTGCGTGTGTGCGTGCGTGTGTGCGTGTGTGTGCGTGTGTGTGTGTGTGTGTGTGTGTGTGTGTGTGTGTGTGTGTGTGTGTGTGTGTGTGTGTGTGTGTGTGTGTGTGTGTGTGTGTGTGTGACAGCATGAGGTTGATGGCATCCATGTTGAGTCACAGATAACCTACCCTCTTCTACCCCCTCTCCCTCTTGTCTCTTACTTCCCCCTCTAACTTCCATTATATATATATCTCCCTCCCTCCCTCTCTCTCTCCCTCTCTCTCTCCCTCCCTCTCCTCTCCCTCTCTCTCTCCCTCTCTTCTCTCTCTCTCTCTCCTCACTCTCTCCCTCCCTCTCTCTCTCTCTCTCTCTCTCTCCCTCCCTCTCTCTCCTCTCCTCTCCTCTCTCTCTCTCTCTCTCTCTCTCTCTCCTCTCTATCTCTCTCCCTCCCTCCCCTCTCCCTCTCCCCCATCTCTCTCTCCCTCCCTCCCTCTCTCTCTCTCTCTCTCTCTCTCTCTCTCTCTCTCTCTCTCTCTCTCTCTCTCTCTCTCTCTCTCTCCCTCTCTCCCTCCCTGTAAGGTAGAGTATTAATGTTGCTTCCCCAGTGACTGATCTGTGTTGTGTTATTCCTCTCTAGTGGTAAATAGCCATCAGATTAGACTTACTGTGTCTACACTAGCCTCTGTACCTCTTTACTCCTCATCTCTCTTCCTCCACCTCTCCTCTCCTAACTTAATCATCTGGTCATTTAGCAGATTATTGTATAGAAAGCAATGTATCACTTGTGGGAATCCAACCCATAACACCATCATCCATCCAATCAAACCCACATCTCTGATGTTAATAACACCATGATCCATCCAATCAAACCCACATCTCTGATGTTAATAACACCATGATCCATCCAATCAAACCCACATCTCTGATGTTAATAACACCATGATCCATCCAATCAAACCCACATCTCTGAACCATTTGAACTCTCCTGCCCTCTCTTCCTTCCTGAACCTGAACTCTCCTGCCCTCTCTTCCTTCCTGAACCTGAACTCTCCTTCCCTCTCTTCCTTCCTGAACCTGAACTCTCCTGCCCTCTCTTCCTTCCTGAACCTGAACTCTCCTGCCCTCTCTTCCTTCCTGAACCTGAACTCTCCTGCCCTCTCTTCCTTCCTGAACCTGAACTCTCCTGCCCTCTCTTCCTTCCTGAACCTGAACTCTCCTGCCCTCTCTTCCTTCCTGAACCTGAACTCTCCTGCCCTCTCTTCCTTCCTGAACCTGAACTCTCCTGCCCTCTCTTCCTTCCTGAACCTGAACTCTCCTGCCCTCTCTTCCTTCCTGAACCTGAACTCTCCTGCCCTCTCTTCCTTCCTGAACCTGAACTCTCCTGCCCTCTCTTCCTTCCTGAACCTGAACTCTCCTGCCCTCTCTTCCTTCCTGAACCTGAACTCTCCTGCCCTCTCTTCCTTCCTGAACCTGAACTCTCCTGCCCTCTCTTCCTTCCTGAACCTGAACTCTCCTGCCCTCTCTTCCTTCCTGAACCTGAACTCTCCTGCCCTCTCTTCCTTCCTGAACCTGAACTCTCCCCTGCCCTCTCTCTTCCTTCCCTGAACCTGAACTCTCCTGCCCTCTCTTCCTTCCCTGAACCTGAACTCTCCTGCCCTCTCTTCCTTCCTGAACCTGAACTCTCCTGCCCTCTCTTCCTTCCTGAACCTGAA
>NW_025758770.1:0-4982 GCF_021184085.1 Oncorhynchus gorbuscha | reverse complement strand
CTGTCGTGTTTTGCCGTGATTGTGTATCACCCTGTCCTGTCGTGTTTTGTGCCTTCATCAGATGCTGCGTGTGAGCAGGTGTCTCAGTCGACTACGGCCTGCGCCTACCCGAAGCGACCTGCAGTCTGTGGCCGCTTCTCCAGTTGTTTTCCCCTCTACAAATCTAGAGGATTTCTGTTATTCCGTTTTGGACTTTAATAAACTCTGTTTCTGTTAAGTCGCGTTTGGGTCCTCTTTCACCTGCATGACAGAAGGAACCGACCAAGGAATGGACCCAGCGACTTCAGACGCTCGTTACACTGCCGTCGAGATCCAAGGAGCCATGCTCGGCAGACACGAGCAGGAATTGTCTGCTGCTCGCCATGCCGTGGAGAACCTGGCCGCTCAGGTTTCCGACCTCTGGACAGTTCCAGAGTCTACGTCTCGTGCCACCTGTTACTCCCTGGCCTGCCGAGCCTCCAGAACCCAGGGTTAATAACCCACCTTGCTACTCCGGGCAGCCCACTGAGTGCCGCTCCTTTCTCACGCAGTGTGAGATTGTGTTCTCTCTCCAACCCCACACATACTCTAGAGAGAGCTCGGGTTGCTTACGTCATTTCACTCCTTACTGGCCGGGCTCGAGAATGGGGCACAGCTATCTGGGAGGCAAGGGCTGATTGCTCTAACAGATTCCAGAACTTTAAAGAGGAGATGATTCGGGTTTTTGACCGTTCAGTTTTGGTGGGGAGGCTTCTAGGGCCCTGGCTTCCTTATGCCAAGGTGAACGGTCCATAACGGATTATTCCATTGAGTTTCGCACTCTTGCTGCCTCTAGTGAGTGGAACGAGCCGGCGCTGCTCGCTCGTTTTCTGGAGGGACTCCACGCAGTGGTTAAGGATGAGATTCTCTCCCGGGAGGTTCCATCAGATGTGGATTCTTTGATTGCTCTCGCCATCCGCATAGAACGACGGGTAGATCTTCGTCACCGGGCTCGTGGAAGAGAGCTCGCATCAACGGTGTTTCCCTGCTCCGCATCGCAACCATCTCCCTCCTCTGGCTTTGAGACTGAGCCCATGCAGCTGGGAGGGATTCGCATCTCGAATAAGGAGAGGGAACGGAGGATCACCAGCCGCCTGTGCCTCTATTGCGGAGTTGCTGGACATTTGTTAATTCATGTCCAGTAAGAGGCCAGAGTCCATCAGTAAGCGGAGGGCTACTGGTGAGCGCTACTACTCAGGTCCCTTCATCTAGATCTTGTACTACTATGTCGGTCCATCTACGCTGGACCGGTTCGGGTGCTACATGCAGTGCTTTGATTGACTCTGGGGCTGAGGGTTGTTTCATGGACGAAGCATGGGTTCGGAAACATAACATTCCTTTCAGACCGTTAGACAGGCCTACGCCCATGTTTGCCTTAGATGGTAGTCATCTTCCCAGTATCAAATTTGAGACACTACCTTTAACTCTCACAGTATCTGGTAACCACAGTGAGACTATTTCTTTTTGATTTTCCGTTCACCGTTTACACCTGTTGTTTTGGGTCATCCCTGGCTAGTATGTCATAATCCTTCTATTAATTGGTCTAGTAATTCTATCCTATCCTGGAACGTTTCTTGTCATGTGAAGTGTTTAATGTCTGCCATCCCTCCCGTTTCTTCTGTTCCTACTTCTCAGGAGGAACCTGGCGATTTGACAGGAGTGCCGGAGGAATATCATGATCTGCGCACGGTCTTCAGTCGGTCCCGAGCCAACTCCCTTCCTCCTCACCGGTCGTATGATTGTAGTATTGATCTCCTTCCGGGGACCACTCCTCCTCGAGGTAGACTATACTCTCTGTCGGCTCCCGAACGTAAGGCTCTCGAGGATTATTTGTCTGTGTCTCTTGGCGCCGGTACCATAGTGCCTTCTTCTTCTCCGGCCGGGGCGGGGTTCTTTTTGTTAAAAGAAGGACGGTACTCTGCGCCCCTGCGTGGATTATCGAGGCTGAATGACATAACGGTTAAGAATCGTTATCCGCTTCCCCTTATGTCATCAGCCTTCGAGATTCTGCAGGGAGCCAGGTGCTTTACTAAGTTGGACCTTCGTAACGCTTACCATCTCGTGCGCATCAGAGAGGGGACGAGTGGAAAACGGCGTTTAACACTCCGTTAGGGCATTTTGAGTACCGGGTTCTGCCGTTCGGTCTCGCCAATGCGCCAGCTGTTTTTCAGGCATTAGTTAATGATGTTCTGAGAGACATGCTGAACATTTTGTTTTTGTCTATCTTGACGATATCCTGATTTTTCTCCGTCACTCGAGATTCATGTTCAGCACGTTCGACGTGTTCTACAGCGCCTTTTAGAGAATTGTCTCTACGTAAAGGCTGAGAGTGCTCTTTTCATGTCTCCTCCGTTACTTTTCTCGGTTCCGTTATTTCCGCTGAAGGCATTCAGATGGATTCCGCTAAGGTCCAAGCTGTCAGTGATTGGCCCGTTCAAGGTCACGTGTCGAGTTGCAGCGCTTTTTAGGTTTCGCTAATTTCTATCGGCGTTTCATTCGTAATTTCGGTCAAGTTGCTGCCCCTCTCACAGCTCTTACTTCTGTTAAGACGTGTTTTAAGTGGTCCGGTTCCGCCCAGGGGCTTTTGATCTTCTAAAAGAACGTTTTACGTCCGCTCCTATCCTCGTTACTCCTGACGTCACTAGACAATTCATTGTCGAGGTTGGCCTTCAGAGGTAGGCGTGGGAGCCATCCTATCCCAGCGCTTCCAGTCTGACGATAAGGTTCATCCTTGCGCTTATTTTTCTCATCGCCTGTCGCCATCTGAGCGCAACTATGATGTGGGTAACCGTGAACTGCTCGCCATCCGCTTAGCCCTAGGCGAATGGCGACAGTGGTTGGAGGGCGACCGTTCCTTTTGTCGTTTGGACAGACCATAAGAACCTTGAGTACATCCGTTCTGCCAAACGACTTAATGCCCGTCAAGCTCGTTGGGCGTTGTTTTTCGCTCGTTTCGAGTTTGTGATTTCTTACCGTCCGGGTAGCAAGAACACCAAGCCTGATGCCTTATCCCGTCTGTTTAGTTCTTCTGTGGCTTCTACTGATCCCGAGGGGATTCTTCCTTATGGGCGTGTTGTCGGGTTAACAGTCTGGGAATTGAAAGACAGGTTAAGCAAGCACTCACGCACACTGCGTCGCCACGCGCTTGTCCTAGTAACCTCCTTTTCGTTCCTGTTTCCACTCGTCTGGCTGTTCTTCAGTGGGCTCACTCTGCCAAGTTAGCTGGTCATCCCGGTGTTCGAGGCACTCTTGCGTCTATTCGCCAGCGCTTTTGGTGGCCGACTCAGGAGCGTGACACGCGCCGTTTCGTGGCTGCTTGTTCGGACTGCGCGCAGACTAAGTCGGGTAACTCTCCTCCTGCCGGGTCGTCTCAGACCGCTCCCCATTCCTTCTCGACCATGGTCTCACATTGCCTTAGACTTCATTACCGGTCTGCCTTTGTCTGCGGGGAAGACTGTGATTCTGACGGTTGTCGATAGGTTCTCTAAGGCGGCACATTTCATTCCCCTCGCTAAACTTCCTTCCGCTAAGGAGACGGCACAAATCATTATTGAGAATGTATTCAGAATTCATGGCCTCCCGTTAGACGCCGTTTCAGACAGAGGCCCGCAATTCCACGTCACAGTTTTGGAGGGAGTTCTGTCGTTTGATTGGTGCGTCCGTCAGTCTCTCTTCCGGGTTTCATCCCCAGTCTAACGGTCAAGCAGAGGGGCCAATCAGACGATTGGTGCATACTACGCAGCCTTTCTTTCAGAAACCCTGCGTCTTGGGCAGAACAGCTCCCCTGGGCAGAATACGCTCACAATTCGCTTCCTTCGTCTGCTACCGGGTTATCTCCGTTTCAGAGTAGTCTGGGTTACCAGCCTCCTCTGTTCTCATCCCAGCTTGCCGAGTCCAGCGTTCCCTCCGCTCAAGCGTTTGTCCAACGTTGTGAGCGCACCTGGAAGGAGGGTGAGGTCTGCACTTTGCCGTTACAGGGCACAGACGGTGAGCCGCCAATAAACGCAGGATTAAGAGTCCAAGGTATTGTTGCGGCCAGAGAGTGTGGCTTTCCACTCGCAACCTTCCTCTTACGACAGCTTCTCGTAAGTTGACTCCGCGGTTCATTGGTCCGTTCCGTGTCTCCCAGGTCGTCAATCCTGTCGCTGTGCGACTGCTTCTTCCGCGACATCTTCGTCGCGTCCATCCTGTCTTCCATGTCTCCTGTGTTAAGCCCTTTCTTCGCACCCCCGTTCGTCTTCCCTCCCCCTCCCGTCCTTGTCGAGAGCGCACCTATTTACAAGGTACATAAGATTATGGACATGCGTTCTCGGGGACGGGGTCACCAATACCTAGTGGATTGGGAGGGTTACGGTCCTGAGGAGAGGAGTTGGGTTCCGTCTCGGGACGTGCTGGACCGTTCGCTCATCGATGATTTCCTCCGTTGCCGCCAGGATTCCTCCTCGAGTGCGCCAGGAGCGCTCGGTGAGTGGGGGGTACTGTCATGTTTGTCATTTATTGTCATGTCTTGTCCCTGTGCTCCCCATGCTATTCGTTTCCCTCTGCTGGTCTTGTTTGGTTCTATCCCTCTCTCTCCCCCTCCCTCTCTCACTCTCTCGCTCTCTCTTCTCTCTGTCGTTCCGTTCCTGCTCCCAGCTGTTCCTATTCCCCTAATCATCATTTAGTCTTCCCACACCTGTTCCCGATCCTTTCCCTGATTAGAGTCCCTATTTATTCCTTTGTGATCCGTTCCTGTTCCGTCGGTTCCTTGTATTGTATTCACCATGCTGTGATTGCGTTTCGCCCTGTCCTGTCGTGTTTTTGCCGTGATTGTGTATCACCCTGTCCTGTCGTGTTTTGTGCCTTCATCAGATGCTGCGTGTGAGCAGGTGTCTCAGTCGACTACGGCCTGCGCCTACCGAGAAGCGACCTGCAGTCTGTGGCCGCTTCTCCAGTTGTTTTCCCCTCTACAAATCTAGAGGATT
>NW_025758769.1:0-2500 GCF_021184085.1 Oncorhynchus gorbuscha | reverse complement strand
ACATGGGCTGGGTCTCAATCCAGAGGGTATCTGACTATGTCTCCTTCAACATGGGCTGGGTCTCAATCCAGAGGGTATCTGACTATGTCTCCTTCCACATGGGCTGGGTTTCAATTCCAGAGGGTATCTGACTATGTCTCCTTCCACATGGGCTGGGTTTCAATCCAGAGGTATCTGACTATGTCTCCTTCCACATGGGCTGGGTTTCAATCCAGAGGTGTATCTGACTATGTTCCTTCCACGTGGGCTGGGTTTCAATCCAAATATGACCACTACAACCAGATGTGCCACATCCACATCTGCAGTGGAACCACTCTATGCATTCACTCTAAACTAATGACCATATGACCACTACAACCACTCTATGACCACTCTATGACTCACTACAACCACTCTATGACCACTACAACCACTCTATGACCACTCTATGACCACTACAACCACTCTATGACCACTACCACTACAACCACTCTATGACCACTCTATGACCACTACAACCACTCTATGACCACTCTATGACCACTACAACCACTCTATGACCACTCTGCTGACCACTACAACCACTCTATGACCACTCTATGACCACCTATGACCACTACAACCACTCTATGACCACTACAACCACTCTATGACCACTTTCTACAACCACTCTGCTGACCACTCTACCACTGACCACTACAACCACTCTATGACCACTCTCTATGACCACTCCACTCTATGACCACTACTATGACCACTACAACCACTCTATGACCACTCAACCACTATGACCACTACAACCACTCTATGACCACTCTATGACCACTCTATGACCACTTGGGACCACTACAACCACTCTATGACCACTGGCAACCTCTTATGACCACTACAACCACTTATGACCACTACAACCACTCTATGACCACTACAACCACTCTATGACCACCTATGACCACTACAACCTCGACTATGACCACTACAACTCGGCGACCACTACAACCACTCTATGACCACTCTATGACCACTACAACCACTCTATGACCACTACAACCACTCTATGACCACTCTATAACCACTCTATGACCACTACAACCACTCTATGACCACTCTATAACCACTCTATGACCACTACAACCACTCTATGACCACTACAACCACTCTATGACCACTACAACCACTCTATGACCACTCTATGACCACTACAACCACTCTATGACCACTCTATGACCACTACAACCACTCTATGACCACTCTATGACCACTACAACCACTCTATGACCACTCTATGACCACTACAACTACTCTATGACCACTACAACCACTCTATGACCACTACAACCACTTCTATGACCACTCTATGACCACTACAACCACTCTATGACCACTCTCATGACCACTACAACCACTCTATGACCACTACAACCACTCTATGACCACTTATGACCACTACAACTACTCTATGACCACTACAACCACTCTATGACCACTACAACCACTCTAGACCACTACAACCACTCTATGACCACTACAACAACCACTCTATGACCACTACAACCACTTATGACCACTACAACCACTCTATGACCACTCTATGACCACTACAACCACTCTATGACCACTCTATGACCACTACAACCACTCTATGACCACTACTCTATGACCACTACAACCACTCTATGACCACTCCACTATGACCACTCTATGACCACTACAACCACTCTATGACCACTACAACCACTCTATACCACTACAACCACTCTATGACCACTACAACCATTCCGGCGACCACTCTATAACCACTCTATGACCACTACAACCACTCTATGACCACTACAACCACTATGACCACTACAACCACTCTATGACCACTCTATGACCACTACAACCACTTATGACCACTACAACCACTCTATGACCACTCTATGACCACTACAACTACTCTATGACCACTACAACTACTCTATGACCACTACAACCACTCTATGACCACTACAACCACTTGGACCAACCACTTATGACCACTACTATGACCACTACAACCACTTCTAACCACTTTGACCACTTGCAACCACTACTTTATGACTACTACACCACTTATGACTACTACAACCACTTATGACCACTTCTATAACCACTATGATCACTTATGACTACTACAACTACTCTATGACCACTACAACCACTCTATGACCACTACAACCACTCTATGACCACTACAACCACTCTATGACCACTCTATGACCACTACAACCACTCTATGACCACTACAACCACTCTATGACCACTACAACCACTGGCATCGTCAGAGACCACTACAACCACTCCATGACCACTGCATTCATCACTTGGCAACCACTTATGACCACTACAACCACTCTATGACCACTCTATGACCACTACAACCACTCTATGACCACTCTGCGACCACTACAACCACTGGCGACCACTCTATAGACCACTACAACCACTCTATGACCACTGCAGCCACACTTGACCACTCATGACCACTACAACCACTCTA
>NW_025758768.1:0-4984 GCF_021184085.1 Oncorhynchus gorbuscha | reverse complement strand
GCCAGTAAAGTGTTAAATGAGCTGCTGGAGGTGTCAGATAGATCATTAAGATGTTGTTAATGTTAACAGGTAGCTCCATACATCACTTCCTCTATAGCACCCAGCTATTAGTCAACTGATGAACTAGTGTCTTTCCTAGGGCAATTCAGATTTATTATTTACCTGGATTCAAGAGCAGGAGAGAAGGAGAGATAGAGAGAGCGAGAGAGAGAGAACAAGAAAGTGTGAGACAGAGTGAATGGGAGGGAGAGAGATAGGTAGGTAGGTACAGAAACAGTGCTGTGAAACAGAGATACATAAGAGAGAGAGGAATGGGAAAGCACTGGGGTCACAAACCTGACAATGGTAAAAAAAAACTGAATTGGAAGTGATCTACCATTGATTCTGTATGCTAGTCAGTCAATTCCAAAGTACTCTATCTTCTCTCTCCCCCTGCCCCACCCCTCTCTCTCTCTCTCTCTCTATCTTCTCTCAATTCAATTCAATTCAATTCAAGGGCTTTATTGGCATGGGAAACATGTGTTAACATTGCCAAAGCAAGTAAGGTAGACAACATACAAAGTGAATATATAAAGTGAAAAACAACAAAAATGAACAGTAAACATTACACATACAACAGTTTCAAAACAGTAAAGACATTACAAATGTCATATTATATATATATATATATATACAATGTACAAATAGTTAAAGGACACAAGATAAAATAAATAAGCATAAATATGGGTTGTATTTACAATGGTGTTTGTTCTTCACTGGTTGCCCTTTTCTCGTGGCAACAGGTCACAAATCTTGCTGCTGTGATGGCACACTGTGGAATTTCACCCAGTAGATATGGGAGTTTTTCAAAATTGATATGTTTTGACCTTTGTGGATCTGTGATCTGGGGAAATATGTCTCTCTAATATGGTCATACATTGGGCAGGAGGTTAGGAAGTGCAGCTCAGTTTCCACCTCATTTTGTGGGCAGTGAGCACATAGCCTGTCTTCTCTTGAGAGCCATGTCTGCCTACGGCGGCCTTTCTCAATCTCTCTCCCCCTGCCCCATCCCTCTCTCTCTATCTTCTCTCCCTGCCCCCACCTCTCTCTCTCTCTATCTTCTCTCTCCCCCGCCCCCCACCTCTCTCTCTCTATCTTCTCTCTCCCCCTGCCCCACCCCTCTCTCTCTCTCTCTATCTTCTCTCTCCCCCTGCCCCCCACCTCTCTCTCTCTCTATCTTCTCTCCCCCCTGCCCCCCACCTCTCTCTCTCTCTCTCGTATCTTCTCTCCCTGCCCCACCCCTTTCTCTCTCTCTATCTTCTCTCCCCCCTGCCCCACCCCTCTCTCTCTCTCTCTCTCTCTATCTTCTCTCCCCCCTGCCCCACCCCTCTCTCCCCCCTGTCCCCCACCTCTCTCTCTATCTTCTCTCTCCCCCTGCCCCACCCCTCTCTCTCTCTCTATCTTCTCTCCCCCTGCCCCCCACCCTCTCTCTCTCTCTCTCTCTCTCTATCTTCTCTCTCTCCCCCCCTGCCCCACCCTCTCTCTCTATCTATCTTCTCTCCCCCTGCCCCACCCCTCTCTCTCTCTATCTCTCTCTATCTTCTCTCTCCCCTGCCCCACCCCTCTCTCTCTCTCTCTATCTTCTCTCCCTGCCCCACCCCTCCCCCCCCTGTCCCCCACCTCTCTCTATCTTCTCTCTCCCCCTGCCCCCACCTCTCTCTCTATCTTCTCTCCTCCCCCTGCCCCACCCCTCTCTCTCTCCCCCCCTACCCCCCACCTCTCTCTATCTTCTCTCTCCCCCCTGCCCCCACCCCTCGCCCTCTATCGTCTCTCTCCCCTGCCCCTCACCCCTCTCTCTCCCCCTTCCCCCACCCCTCTCTCTCTCTCTCTCTCTCCCCCCCTACTCCCCACCTCTCTCTATCTTCTCTCTATACACCCCTTCTCGCCTCTATCGCCTCCTCCCCCTGCCCCTCACCCCTCTCTCTCCCCCTTCCCCCACCCCTCTCTCTCTCTCTCACTCTCTACCCCTCCCTCTCCCCCTGCCCCCACCCCTCTCTCTCTATCTTCTCTCCTGCCCCCCACCTATATATCTCTCTTTTATCTCCCCTGCTCCCCACCCTCTCTATCTATCTACTCTCTCCCTGCCCCTCTCCTCTCTCTCTCTCTCTCTCTCTCTCTCTCTCTCTCTCTCTCTCTCTCTCTCTCTCTCTCTCTCTCTCTCTCTCTCTCTCTCTCTCTATCTCTATCTCTCTCTCCCTGCCCCCCACCCCCTCTCTCTCGCTCTGAAAGAAGTGACTCAGCTGAGCCAGTGGAGCTCATATTCCTGTTGTTATGGAACCTGAATTAGTGAAAGGGGAAGAAAAAAGAGAGAGAGCCAGAGAGAGAGAAAGTAGGGCATTCTCATTAGAGACAGCAACAGTCAACATTACGTTTTTACACAACTTAATGAAACAGGTTCGTATAGAGAGAAGAAGAGCAAGAGAGAGAGAAACATCCTCCCACTCTCTCTGTGGTGAGGGAAGGTGTAAAGAGCGTTTCAGGCATCAATTGAGTGCACTTAAAAAAGGGTTTTATAAGTCCTCAGTGTGTGCGTGTGTCCTTTCTCTCCTTTAGTACATTGCTGCTCTGTCCCTGCCTATAATCTCTCTTTACATCCTGCTTTCAAATACAACTATTTCTCTTTTTCTATATTCCCTTACTTTCCTTCTCTTCTTTCTTTCTTCCTTCTCTTCTCATTCCTTCTCTTCTCATTCCTTCTCCTCTCCTCTCCTCTCCTCCTCCTCCTCTCCTCTCCTCCTCTCCTCTCCTCCTCTCCTCTCCTCTCCTCTCTCCCTCTCCTCTCCTCTCCTCCTCCTCCCTCTCCTCTCCAGACGTGTGGGTCTGGGTCTCCTTTGTCTCAGTGAGACAGCAGTTTCTAGTCCAGCCCAAACCAGTCCACCTGCCAACAGCTAGATAGACGCTGGCTGGGTGCTGGGTAGGTATCTATCCAACCTAACTCTCCTTCTTTCCCTCCTCCCTCCTTCCTTTGCTTTCTGTAAGCCTGCCTTCTCCCTCCTTCCTTTGCGTTCTGTAAGCCTGCCTTCTCCTCCCTCCTTCCTTTACTTTCTGTAAGCCTGCCTTCTCCTCCCTCCTTCCTTTGCTTTCTGTAAGCCTGCCTTCTCCTCCCTCCTTCCTTTGCTTTCTGTAAGCCTGCCTTCTCCCTCCTTCCTTTGCTTTCTGTAAGCCTGCCTTCTCCTCCCTCCTTCCTTTACTTTCTGTAAGCCTTCCTTCTCCCTCCCTCCTTCCTTTGCTTTCTGTAAGCCTGCCTTCTCCTCCCTCCTTCCTTTACCTGTAAGCCTGCCTTCTCTCCTCCTTCCCTTTTGCGTTCTGCAAGCCTTCCTTCTCCTCCCTCCTCCTTTACTTTCTGTAAGCCTGCCTTCTCCTCCCTCCTTCCTTTACTGTTCTGTAAGCCTGCCTTCTCCTCCCTCCTTCCTTTGCATTCTGTAAGCCTGCCGCCTCCCTCCCTCCTTCCTTTACTAGTTCTGTAAGCCTGCCTTCTCCTCCCTCCTTCCTTTGCATTCTGTAAGCCTGCCGTCTCCTCCCTCCTTCCTTTACTTTCTGTAAGCCTGCCTTCTCCTCCCTCCTTCCTTTGTTCTGTAAGCCTGCCTTCTCCTCCTCCTTCCTTTGCGTTCTGTAAGCCTTCCTTCTCCTCCTCCTTCCTTTACTTTCTGTAAGCCTGCCTTCTCCTCCCTCCTTCCTTTACTTTCTGTGCCTGCCTTCTCCTCCCTCCTTCCTTTACTTTCTGTAAGCCTGCCTTCTCCTCCCCTCCTTCCTTTGCTTTCTGTAAGCCTGCCTTCCTCCTCCTTCCTTTGCATTCTGTAAGCCTGCCTTCTCCTCCCTCCTTCCTTTGCTTTCTGTAAGCCTGCCTTCTCCTCCCTCCTTTCCTTTACTGCCTTCTCCTCCTCCTTCCTTTACTTTCTGTAAGCCTGCCTTCTCCTCCTCCTTCCTGTGTTCTGTAAGCCTGCCTTCTCCTCCCTCCTTCCTTTACTTTCTGTAAGCCTGCCTTTCCTCCCTCCTTCCTTTGCATTCTGTAAGCCTGCCTTCTCCCTCCCTTTGAATTTCTGTGTCTGTGTGTGTGCTTGTTGTGTCTGTGTTCTCTCTCCTATAGCCACCAGAGGTGTGTGAGTATCTCAATAAAGGATGTGTGTGTGTTTAACACTCACCATGCATTGGCACGCTGTCATGATGTCATTTTGTTTGTCTCAGATGCATTTTCTACATCTTGATGTTCAATGTACATTGAGCAAAATATTGCTGAGACATGCTCTTTCCATGACATACTGACCAGGTGAATCCAGGTGAACACTATGATCCCTTAGTGATGTCACTTGTTAAATCCACTTCAGTCAGTGTAGATGAAGGGGAGGAGACATGTTAAAAGAAGGATTTTTAAGCCTTGAGACAATTGAGGCATGATTGTGTGTGTCATTCAGAAGGTGCAAGACAAAATATTTAAATGTCTTTGAATGGTGTATGGTAGTAGGTGCTGTTTGTGTCAAGAACTGCAATGCTGCTGGGGTTTTCAACCCAACAGTTTCCTGCGTGTATCAAGAATGTGATCCACCACCCAGCATCCCTGTGGAACTCTTTTCGACGCCTGGTGGAGTCCATGCACCAACGAATTGAGGCGGTTATGAGCGCAAAGGGGGGTGGAACTCAGCTTAGGAAGGTGTCCTCCACGTTTTGTACACCCAGTGTATATACTGTCCTGTACATGATGTCATGTCAAAATGTATATGTCCTGGACTGCAGTTCAGGTTGAGGATAGTCAATGTTCTACTGTAGAGACTTTCCTCCTATGGCAGTGGCTTCCCTTTCACACACACACACACACACACACACACACACACACACACACACACACACACACACACACACACACACACACACACACACACACACACACACACACACACACACACACACACACACACACACACACACACACACACACACACACACACAC
>NW_025758767.1:0-4984 GCF_021184085.1 Oncorhynchus gorbuscha | reverse complement strand
GCTGGTCACCGTGTAATGACACAGGGGACCTTCTTCTTTCCTTTCCGTCACAGTCTTCATAATCCCATTGTGTTTTTCTTCCAAATATAGGGTTACATCAAACCCCTTCTCCATTGGGTTCCCCTGAAGGCAGAGAGCATGGCGCTTGTAACAGTTGGTAGAGCATGGCGCTTGTAACGCCAGGGTAGTGGGTTCGATCCCCGGGACCACCCATACGTAGAATGTATGCACACATGACTGTAAGTCGCTTTGGATAAAAGCGTCTGCTAAATGGCATATATATATATATATATATATATAAAACTGTCAGAGCAGCTCAAGGATTACTGCACCTGTACATAGCCCACCTATAATTTAGCCCAAACAACTACCTCTTTCCCTACTGTATTTAAGTTATTTATTTATTTTGCTCCTAGAACTCTCGTCCCCTTGGAACGAGCCCAAACAAAACTAAATCTCCAATACAGGAAAAACGTGCAGTCAAAATAAATTGTGATCCATGGCAACTCACTGACTAAACAAACATTTGACTGCCCAGTATGGGAATAAAGACTATTTGAATTTGAATGTTGTCAAGAAATACTGGAGTGATGTCAGATTGTTAATAAAATTGATTATAGACATATTTATTATACTGCTTTCATGTGTGTATATACACAAACAACTGCCACAATGATCATATTACATGCATTTTTTATCCACTTGAAGAAAACAGCTCACTACATTTTGAAGTGCTGCATGTTGATCAAATCAAATCAAATTTTATTTGTCACATACACATGGTTAGCAGATGTTAATGCGAGTGTAGCGAAATGCTTGTGCTTCTAGTTCCGACAATGCAGTGATAACCAACAAGTAATCTAACTAACAATTCCAAAACTACTGTCTTATACACAGTGTAAGGGGATAAAGAATATGTACATAAGGATATATGAATGAGTGATGGTACAGAGCAGCATACAGTAGATGGTATCGAGTACAGTATAGACATATGTGATGAGTATGTAGACATAGTAAACAAAGTGGCATAGTTAAAGTGGCTAGTGATACATGTATTACATAAGGATGCAGTCGATGATGTAGAGTACAGTATATACGTATGCATATGAGATGAATAATGTAGGGTAAGTAACATTATATAAGGTAGCATTGTTTAAAGTGGCTAGTGATATATTTACATCATTTCCCATCAATTCCCATTATTAAAGTGGCTTGAGTTGGGTCAGTGTCAATGACAGTGTGTTGGCAGCAGCCACTCAATGTTAGTGGGGGCTGTTTAACAGTCTGATGGCCTTGAGATAGAAGCTGTTTTTCAGTCTCTCGGTCCCAGCTTTGATGCACCTGTACTGACCTCGCCTTCTGGATGATAGCGGGGTGAACAGGCAGTGGTTCGGGTGGTTAATGTCCTTGATGATCTTTATGGCCTTCCTGTAACATCGGGTGGTGTAGGTGTCCATCAAGGCGTCAAGGCGGTGGCCCGTTCCTGTAGGTTCATGCTCTACAACATCCGCAGAGTAAGACCCTGCCTCACACAGGAAGCGGCGCAGGTCCTAATCCAGGCACTTGTCATCTCCCATCTGGATTACTGCAACTCGCTGTTGGCTGGGCTCCCTGCCTGTGCCATTAAACCCCTACAACTCATCCAGAACGCCGCAGCCCGTCTGGTGTTCAACCTTCCCAAGTTCTCTCACGTCACCCCGCTCCTCCGCTCTCTCCACTGGCTTCCAGTTGAAGCTCGCATCCGCTACAAGACCATGGTGCTTGCCTACGGAGCTGTGAGGGGAACGGCACCTCAGTACCCCCAGGCTCTGATCAGGCCCTACACCCAAACAAGGGCACTGCGTTCATCCACCTCTGGCCTGCTCGCCTCCCTACCACTGAGGAAGTACAGTTCCCGCTCAGCCCAGTCAAAACTGTTCGCTGCTCTGGCCCCCCAATGGTGGAACAAACTCCCTCACGACGCCAGGACAGCGGAGTCAATCACCACCTTCCGGAGACACCTGAAACCCCACCTCTTTAAGGAATACCTAGGATAGGATAAGTAATCCTTCTCACCCCCCCCTTTAAGATTTAGATGCACTATTGTAAAGTGACTGTTCCACTGGATGCCATAAGGTGAATGCACCAATTTGTAAGTCGCTCTGGATAAGAGCGTCTGCTAAACGACTTAAATGTAATGATGTAAATGTGTCCTGTTGGGCAGGTAGTTTGCCCCCGGTGATGCGTTGTGCAGACCTCACTACCCTCTGGAGAGCCTTACGGTTGAGGGCGGAGCAGTTGCCGTACCAGGCGGTGATACAGCCCGCCAGGATGCTCTCGATTGTGCATCTGTAGAAGTTTGTGAGTGCTTTTGGTGACAAGCCGGATTTCTTCAGCCTCCTGAGTTTGAAGAGGCGCTGCTGCACCTTCTTCACGACGCTGTCAGT
Organism: Oncorhynchus gorbuscha; assembly: GCF_021184085.1. Taxonomy (NCBI): domain Eukaryota; kingdom Metazoa; phylum Chordata; class Actinopteri; order Salmoniformes; family Salmonidae; genus Oncorhynchus; species Oncorhynchus gorbuscha. The sequence goes on along the minus strand of NW_025758767.1, from coordinate 2,558 downwards.
GTGAGTGGACCAATTCAGTTTGTCTGTGATGTGTATGCCGAGGAACTTAAAACTAGCTACCCTCTCCACTACTGTTCCATCGATGTGGATAGGGGGGTGTTCCCTCTGCTGTTTCCTGAAGTCCACAATCATCTCCTTAGTTTTGTTGACGTTGAGTGTGAGGTTATTTTCCTGACACCACACTCCGAGGGCCCTCACCTCCTCCCTGTAGGCCGTCTCGTCGTTGTTGGTAATCAAGCCTACCACTGTTGTGTCGTCCGCAAACTTGATGATTGAGTTGGAGGCGTGCGTGGCCACGCAGTCGTGGGTGAACAGGGAGTACAGGAGAGGGCTCAGAACGCACCCTTGTGGGGCCCCCGTGTTGAGGATCAGCGGGGAGGAGATGTTGCCTACCCTCATCACCTGGGGGCTGCCCGTCAGGAAGTCCAGTACCCAGTTGCACAGGGCGGGGTCGAGACCCAGGGTCTCGAGTTTGATGACGAGCTTGGAGGGTACTATGGTGTTGAATGCCGAGCTGTAGTCGATGAACAGCATTCTCACATAGGTATTCCTCTTGTCCAGGTGGGTTAGGGCAGTGTGCAGTGTGGTTGAGATTGCATCGTCTGTGGACCTATTTGGGCGGTAAACAAATTGGAGTGGGTCTAGGGTGTCAGGTAGGGTGGAGGTGATATGGTCCTTGACTAGTCTCTCAAAGCACTTCATGATGACGGAAGTGAGTGCTACGGGGCGGTAGTCGTTTAGCTCAGTTACCTTAGCTTTCTTGGGAACAGGAACAATGGTGGCCCTCTTGAAGCATGTGGGAACAGCAGACTGGTATAGGGATTGATTGAATATGTCCGTAAACACACCGGCCAGCTGGTCTGCGCATGCTCTGAGGGCGTGGCTGGGGATGCCATCTGGGCCTGCAGCCTTGCGAGGGTTAACATGTTTAAATGGCTTACTCACCTCGGCTGCAGTGAAGGAGAGACCGCATGTTTTCGTTGCAGGCCGTGTCAGTGGCACTGTATTGTCCTCAAAGCGGGCAAAAAGGTTTTTTAGTCTGCCTGGGAGCAAGACATCCTGGTCCGTGACTGCGCTGGGTTTCTTCTTGTAGTCCGTTATTGACTGTAGACCCTGCCACATGCCTCGTGTCTGAGCCGTTGAATTGAGATTCTACTTTGTCTCTGTACTGACGCTTAGCTTGTTTAATAGCCTTGCGGAGGGAATAGATGCACTGTTTGTATTCGGTCATGTTGCCAGACACCTTGCCCCGATTAAAAGCAGTGGTTCGCGCTTTCAGTTTCACGCGAATGCTGCCATCAATCCACGGTTTCTGGTTAGGGAATGTTTTTATCGTTGCTATGGGAACGACATCTTCAACGCACGTTCTAATGAACTCACACACCGAATCAGCGTATTTGTCAATATTTTTATCTCACGCAATACGAAACATGTCCCAGTCCACGTGATGGAAGCAGTCTTGGAGTGTGGAGTCAGCTTGGTCTGACCAGCGTTGGACAGACCTCAGTGTGGGAGCCTCTTGTTTAAGTTTCTGTCTGTAGGCAGGGATCAACAAAATGGAGTCGTGGTCAGCTTTTCCGAAAGGGGGGCGGGGCAGGGCTTTATATGCGTCGCGGAAGTTAGAGTAACAATGATCCAAGGTTTTACCACCCCTGGTTGCGCAATCGATATGCTGATAAAATTTAGGGAGTCTTGTTTTCAGATTAGCTTTGTTAAAATCCCCAGCTACAATGAATGCAGCCTCCGGATAAATGGTTTCCAGTTTGCAAAGAGTTAAATAAAGTTCGTTCAGAGCCATCGATGTGTCTGCTTGGTGGGGGATATATACGGCTGTGATTATAATCGAAGAGAATTCTCTTGGAAGATAATGCGGTCTACATTTGATTGTGAGGAATTCTAAATCAGGTGAACAGAAGGATGAGTTCCTGTATGTTTCCTTCATCACACCATGTCTCGTTAGTCATGAGGCATACGCCCCCGCCACTCTTCTTACCAGAAAGATGTTTGTTTCTGTCGGCGCGATGCGTGGAGAAACCCGTTGGCTGCACCGCATCGGATAGCGTCTTCCCAGTAAGCCATGTTTCCGTGAAGCAGAGAACGTTGCAGTCTCTGATGTCCCTCTGGAATGCTACCCTTGCTCGGATTTCATCAACCTTGTTGTCGAGAGACTGGACATTGGCAAGAAGAATGCTGGGGAGTGGTGCGCGATGTGCCCTTGTCCGGAGTCTGACCAGAAGACCGCTACGTTTCCCTCTTTTTCGGAGTCGTTTTCTTGGGTCGCTGCATGCGATCCATTCCGTTGTCCTGTTTGTAAGGCAGAACACAGGATCAGCGTCGCAGAAAACATATTCTTGGTCGTACTGATGGTGAGTTGACGCTGATCTTATATTCAGTAGTTCTTCTCGACTGTATGTAATGAAACCTAAGATGACCTGGGGTACTAATGTAAGAAATAACACGTAAAAAAAACAAAAAACTGCATAGTTTCCTAGGAAAGCGAAGCGAGGCGGCCATCTCTGTCGGCGCCGGAAGTACATCATTGATTAAAGTGAGTCACC
>NW_025758766.1:0-4984 GCF_021184085.1 Oncorhynchus gorbuscha | reverse complement strand
GGGAAGAAGTAGAGGGGCAAGAGACGAGGAGAGGAGAGAGAGAGAGGAGAGGAGAGGCAGTAACTACTAATGAGCATCATGAGCACCAAGATCTCTAATGTAAAGCCTTATTTATAACGCTTCCCTGGGAAGAAGTAGAGGGGGCAAGAGACGAGGAGAGGAGAGGAGAGGAGAGGACAGGAGAGGAGAGGAGGGGCAGTAACTACTAATGAGCATCATGAGCACCAAGATCTCTAATGTAAAGCCTTATTTATAACGCTTCCCTGGGAAGAAGTAGAGGGGGCAAGAGACGAGGAGAGGAGAGGAGAGGAGAGGCAGTAACTACTAATGAGCATCATGAGCACCAAGATCTCTAATGTAAAGCCTTATTTATAACGCTTCCCTGGGAAGAAGTAGAGGGGGCAAGAGACGAGGAGAGGAGAGGAGAGGAGAGGAGAGGAGAGGAGAGGAGAGGAGAGGAGGCAGTAACTACTAATGAGCATCATGAGCACCAAGATCTCTAATGTAAAGCCTTATTTATAACGCTTCCCCTGGGAAGAAGTAGAGGGGGCAAGAGATGAGGAGAGGAGAGGAGAGAGGAGGGGCAGTAACTACTAATGAGCATCATGAGCACCAAGATCTCTAATGTAAAGCCTTATTTATAACGCTTCCCCTGGGAAGAAGTAGAGGGGGCAAGAGACGAGGAGAGGAGAGGAGAGAGGCAGTAACTACTAATGAGCATCATGAGCACCAAGATCTCTAATGTAAAGCCTTATTTATAACGCTTCCCTGGGAAGAAGTAGAGGGGGCAAGAGACGAGGAGAGGAGAGGAGAGGAGAGGAGGGGCAGTAACTACTAATGAGCATCATGAGCACCAAGATCTCTAATGTAAAGCCTTATTTATAACGCTTCCCCTGGGAAGAAGTAGAGGGGGCAAGAGACGAGGGAGAGGAGAGGAGAGGAGAGGAGAGGAGAGGAGGAGGGAGAGGAGAGGAGGAGGAGAGGAGAGGGAGAGGAGAGGCAGTAACTACTAATGAGCATCATGAGCACCAAGATCTCTAATGTAAAGCCTTATTTATAACGCTTCCCTGGGAAGAAGTAGAGGGGGCAAGAGACGAGGAGAGAGAGGAGAGGAGAGGCAGTAACTACTAATGAGCATCATGAGCACCAAGATCTCTAATGTAAAGCCTTATTTATAACGCTTCCCTGGGAAGAAGTAGAGGGGCAAGAGACGAGGAGAGGAGAGGAGAGGAGAGGAGGGGCAGTAACTACTAATGAGCATCATGAGCACCAAGATCTCTAATGTAAAGCCTTATTTATAACGCTTCCCTGGGAAGAAGTAGAGGGGGCGAGAGATGAGTGAGATGTAATACTAATGATACAGTAGATATCATGTATTCACCCCCTTGGATGTTTTCGCATTTTGTTGCAGTACAAAGCGTGATTTAAATACATTTAATTGTGATTTTTTTGTCACTGATCTACACAAAATACTACACATTTTTACAAATTAATACAAATGAAATACCTAAAATATAGTTGTTACATAATTATTCACCCCTTTGTTTAGGCAAGCCTAAATTTATTCAGGAGTAAAACTTCAACAAATCACATAATAAGTGACACGGACTCACTCTGTGTGAAATAATAGTGGTTCACATGATTTTTGAATGACGACCGCTTCCTTTGTCCCTCATACACACAACATCTGTAAGTTCCCTCAGTCAAGTATTGAATTTAAAGCACATATTTGTCATGGCTGGCTGAAGGACTGGACCAAGGTGCAGCATGGTAAGCATACATTTCCTCTTTATTCAAAAATGACGCAGACAAAACGAAGAACAAAATCCAAACCGTGAAGCTTTGGGCTATGTGCCCTGAACAAAGACAAAGTTAACTTCCACAAAACAGGTGGGGGGTCTAAGTATGGTTCTCAATCAGAGGCAGCTGTCAATCGTTGTCCCTGATTGAGAACCGTACTGAGGTAGCCTGGTTGTCCCTGATTGAGAACCGTACTGAGGTAGCCTGGTTGTCCCTGATTGAGAACCGTACTGAGGTAGCCTGGTTGTCCCTGATTGAGAACCGTACTGAGGTAGCCTGGTTGTCCCTGATTGAGAACCGTACTGAGGTAGCCTGGTTGTCCCTGATTGAGAACCGTACTGAGGTAGCCTGGTTGTCCCTGATTGAGAACCGTACTGAGGTAGCCTGGTTGTCCCTGATTGAGAACCGTACTGAGGTAGCCTGGTTTCACTTTTGAATTGTGGGTGATTGTTTCCTGTTGGATGTTTGTTTCACATTTCAGGACTGTTTCGGTTTTTCGTTTGTATCAGTCACTTTGTAATTTTGTGTTCTTTAATGTTCAGTTTTAATAAACTAAAATGGACACTTACCACGCTGCACATTGGTCCGACATTTCTTAGTCCTCGTCAGAAGAGGAGAAGAGGAGAAGCGTTACAGAATCAACCACCAACCAAGGACCAAGCAGCGTGGTAACGGGCAGCAGCAGCAATCTCCAGACTCCTGGACATGGGAGGAGATTTTGGATGGCAAGCTGGGGAATATCGCTGCCCCAAGGCAGAGCTGGAGGCAGTGAAAGCGGAGAGGCGGTGGTATGATGAGGCAGCACAGCAGCGCGGCTGGAAGCCCGAGAGGCAGCCCCAAAAATGTATTGTGGGGAAGGCACACGGGAGTGTGGCAAAGTCAGGTAGGAGATCTGCGCCAACTCCCCGTGCTTACCGTGGGAGAGAGAGGGACCGGGCAGGCACCGTGTTATGCCACGGTGTCCCCGGTGCGCAGGCATAGCCCGGTGCGGTACATAGCAGCGCCTCGTATCGGCCGGGCTAGAGTGAGCATCTGGTCTCCAGTGCGTCTCCTCGGGCCGGGGTACATGGCACCAGCCCTACGCATGGTGTCCCCGGTTCACCAGCACGGCCCAGTGCGGGCTATTCCACCTCGCCGCACTGGCCTGGCTACGGGGAGCATTCAGCCAGGTAGGGTTGGGCAGGCTCGGTGCTCGAGAGCTCCAGTGCACCTTCAAGGTCCGGTCTATTCGGTGCTACCTCCACGCACCAGCCCTCCAGTGGCATCCCCCCGCACCAGGCTGTCTCTCCGTCTCCTCCCTACAGGTGCTCCCGCCTGTCCAGTGCTGCGAGAGTCTTCCTCCTGCCCAGCGCTGCCAGAGTCTCCCGTCTGTCCGATCTCTACTACTCCTCGTCAGAAGAAGAGGAGAACCGTTACAATATTAAATTACAAAAACCAGAGAGCTTTTCGAAAGCCTCATAAAGAAGGGCACTGATTCGTAGATGGGTAACAGTAACAAATCAGACATTGCATATCTCTTTGAGCATGGTCAAGTTAATAATGATGCTGTGAATTTATGTATTAAACCACCCAGACACATGAAAGATACAGTCATCCTTCTGAACTGAGCTGCAGGACATTTCGGATTTTAAAACAGCTACTGAGTTCAATAGCTGATGGGAGAAAACTGAAGATGGATCAACAACATTGTAGTGACTCCACAATAATGACCTAAATGACAGTGAAAATAGGAATACAAATATTCAGAATACAAATACTCAGAATCCTACATCCTGTATGCAACAAGGCACTAAAGTAATACTGCAAAAGAAAAACATGGCAAAGGAATAAACTTTTTGACCTAAATATACCAAACCTTATGTTTGGAGCAAATCCAACACAACACACCACTGAGTATCTACCTCCTTATTTTCAAGCATGGTGGTCGTTGCATCATGGTATGGTATCACGGTGGTCGTTGCATCATGGTATGGTATCACGGTGGTCGTTGCATCATGGTATGGTATCACGGTGGTCGTTGCATCATGATATGGTATCACGGTGGTCGTTGCATCATGGTATGGTATCACGGTGGTCGTTGCATCACGGTATGGTATCACGGTGGTCGTTGCATCATGGTATGGTATCACGGTGGTCGTTGCATCATGGTATGGTATCACGGTGGTCGTTGCATCATGGTATGGTATCACGGTGGTCGTTGCATCATGGTATGGTATCACGGTGGCCGTTGCATCACGGTATGGTATCACGGTGGTCGTTGCATCATGGTATGGTATCACGGTGGTCGTTGCATCACGGTATGGTATCACGGTGGTCGTTGCATCACGGTATGGTATCACGGTGGTCGTTGCATCACGGTATGGTATCACGGTGGTCGTTGCATCAAGGTATGGTATCACGGTGGTCGTTGCATCATGGTATGGTATCACGGTGGTCGTTGCATCACGGTATGGTATCACGGTGGTCGTTGCATCACGGTATGGTATCACGGTGGTCGTTGCATCACGGTATGGTATCACGGTGGTCGTTGCATCACGGTATGGTATCACGGTGGTCGTTGCATCACGATATGGTATCACGGTGGTCGTTGCATCACGGTATGGTATCACGGTGGTCGTTGCATCACGGTATGGTATCACGGTGGTCGTTGCATCACGGTATGGTATCACGGTGGTTGTTGCATCACGGTATGGTATCACGGTGGTCGTTGCATCACGGTATGGTATCACGGTGGTCGTTGCATCACGGTATGGTATCACGGTGGTCGTTGCATCACGGTATGGTATCACGGTGGTCGTTGCATCACGGTATGGTATCACGGTGGTCGTTGCATCACGGTATTGTGTCACGGTGGTCGTTGCATCATGGTATGGTATCACGGTGGTCGTTGCATCATGGTATGGTATCATGGTGGTCGTTGCATCATGGTATGGTATCACGGTGGTCGTTGCATCATGGTATGGTATCATGGTGGTCGTTGCATCATGGTATGGTATCACGGTGGTCGTTGCATCATGGTATGGTATCACGGTGGTCGTTGCATCACGGTATGGTATCACGGTGGTCGTTGCATCATGGTATGGTATCATGGTGGTCGTTGCATCATGGTATGGTATCATGGTGGTCGTTGCATCATGGTATGGTATCACGGTGGTCGTTGCATCACGGTATGGTATCACGGTGA
>NW_025758765.1:0-4985 GCF_021184085.1 Oncorhynchus gorbuscha | reverse complement strand
AGAGTTTTAATCCAGTAAAGTTACTTTACAAACAAAAGGCATAATACTACTCGTAATGACGAGAACAGACTGGAGACTTGATCAAGAACTGCAGGTTGCCTCGGGAAGGCACTTGAACGTAGCAGACTCAGACACCTGCTCACCACGCAGCATCTGAGGGAAACACGACACGACAGGGCAATACATAGACACAGCACGGTGAATAATAGACAAGGATCCGACAGGACAGGAACGGAAAACAAGGGAAGAAATAGGGACTCTAATCAGGGGAAAAGATAAGGAACAGGTGTGGGAAGACTAAATGATGATTAGGGGAATAGGAACAGCTGGGAGCAGGAACGGAACGATAGAGAGAGGAGAGAGAGGGAGGGGGGAGAGAGAGGGATAGAAAAAGGAAAGAACCTAATAAGACCAGCAGGGAAACGAACAGAAGGGAAAGCATAATGACAAGACAATCTAAGACAAAACATGACAGTACCCCCACTCACCGAGCGCCTCCTGGCGCACTCGAGGAGGAATCCTGGCGGCAACGGAGGAAATCATCAATAAGTGAACGGTCCAGCACGTCCCGAGACGGAACCCAACTCCTCTCCTCAGGACCGTAACCCTCCCAATCCACTAAGTATTGGTGACCCCGTCCCGAGAGCATGTCCATGATCTTACGTACCTTGTAAATAGGTGCGCTCGACAAGGACGGGAGGGGGGAGGGAAGACGAACGGGGGTGCGAAGAAAGGGCTTGACACAGGAGACATGGAAGACAGGATGGACGCGACGAAGATGTCGCGGAAGAAGCAGTCGCACAGCGGCAGGGATTGACGACCTGGGAGACACGGAACGGACCAATGAACCGCGGAGTCAACTTACGAGAAGCTGTCGTAAGAGGAAGGTTGCGAGTGGAAAGCCACACTCTCTGGCCGCAACAATACCTTGGACTCTTAATCCTGCGTTTATTGGCGGCTCTCACAGTCTGTGCCCTGTAACGGCAAAGTGCAGACCTCACCCTCCTCCAGGTGCGCTCACAACGTTGGACAAACGCTTGAGCGGAGAGGAACGCTGGACTCGGCAAGCTGGGATGAGAACAGAGGAGGCTGGTAACCCAGACTACTCTGAAACGGAGATAACCCGGTAGCAGACGAAGGAAGCGAGTTGTGAGCGTATTCTGCCCAGGGGAGCTGTTCTGCCCAAGACGCAGGGTTTCTGAAAGAAAGGCTGCGTAGTATGCGACCAATCGTCTGATTGGCCCTCTCTGCTTGACCGTTAGACTGGGGATGAAACCCGGAAGAGAGACTGACGGACGCACCAATCAAGCGACAGAACTCCCTCCAAAACTGTGACGTGAATTGCGGGCCTCTGTCTGAAACGGCGTCTAACGGGAGGCCATGAATTCTGAACACATTCTCGATGATGATTTGTGCCGTCTCCTTAGCGGAAGGAAGTTTAGCGAGGGGAATGAAATGTGCCGCCTTAGAGAACCTATCGACAACCGTAAGAATCACAGTCTTCCCCGCAGACAAAGGCAGACCGGTAATGAAGTCTAGGGCGATGTGAGACCATGGTCGAGAAGGAATGGGAGCGGTCTGAGACGACCGGCAGGAGGAGAGTTACCCGACTTAGTCTGCGCGCAGTCCGAACAAGCAGCCACGAAGCGGCGCGTGTCACGCTCCTGAGTCGGCCACCAAAAGCGCTGGCGAATAGACGCAAGAGTGCCTCGAACACCGGGATGACCAGCTAACTTGGCAGAGTGAGCCCACTGAAGAACAGCCAGACGAGTGGAAACAGGAACGAAAAGGAGGTTACTAGGACAAGCGCGCGGCGACGCAGTGTGCGTGAGTGCTTGCTTAACCTGTCTTTCAATTCCCCAGACTGTCAACCCGACAACACGCCCATAAGGAAGAATCCCCTCGGGATCAGTAGAAGCCACAGAAGAACTAAACAGACGGGATAAGGCATCAGGCTTGGTGTTTTTGCTACCCGGACGGTAGAAATCACAAACTTCGAAAACGAGCGAAAAACAACGCCCAACGAGCTTGACGGGCATTAAGTCGTTTGGCAGAACGGATGTACTCAAGGTTCTTATGGTCTGTCCAAACGACAAAAGGAACGGTCGCCCCCTCCAACCACTGTCGCCATTCGCCTAGGGCTAAGCGGATGGCGAGCAGTTCACGGTTTACCCACATCATAGTTGCGCTCAGATGGCGACAGGCGATGAGAAAAATAGCGCAAGGATGAACCTTATCGTCAGACTGGAAGCGCTGGGATAGAATGGCTCCCACGCCTACCTCTGAAGCGTCAACCTCGACAATGAATTGTCTAGTGACGTCAGGAGTAACGAGGATAGGAGCGGACGTAAAACGTTCTTTTAGAAGATCAAAAGCTCCCTGGGCGGAACCGGACCACTTAAAACACGTCTTGACAGAAGTAAGAGCTGTGAGAGGGGCAGCAACTTGACCGAAATTACGAATGAAACGCCGATAGAAATTAGCGAAACCTAAAGCGCTGCAACTCGACACGTGACCTTGGAGCGGGCCAATCACTGACAGCTTGGACCTTAGCGGAATCCATCTGAATGCCTTCAGCGGAAATAACGGAACCGAGAAAAGTAACGGAGGAGACATGAAAAGAGCACTTCTCAGCCTTTACGTAGAGACAATTCTCTAAAGGCGCTGTAGAACACGTCGAACGTGCTGAACATGAATCTCGAGTGACGGTGAAAAAATCAGGATATCGTCAAGATAGACAAAAACAAAGATGTTCAGCATGTCTCTCAGAACATCATTAACTAATGCCTGAAAAACAGCTGGCGCATTGGCGAGACCAAACGGCAGAACCCGGTACTCAAAATGCCTAACGGGTGTTAAACGCCGTTTTCCACTCGTCCCCCTCTCTGATGCGCACGAGATGGTAAGCGTTACGAAGGTCCAACTTAGTAAAGCACCTGGCTCCCTGCAGAATCTCGAAGGCTGATGACATAAGGGGAAGCGGATAACGATTCTTAACCGTTATGTCATTCAGCCCTCGATAATCACGCAGGGCGCAGAGTACCGTCCTTCTTCTTAACAAAAAGAACCCCGCCCCGGCCGGAGAGGAAGAAGGCACTATGGTACCGGCGTCAAGAGACACAGATAAATAATCTCGAGAGCCTTACGTTCGGGAGCCGACAGAGAGTATAGTCTACCCCGAGGAGGTGGTCCCCGGAAGGAGATCAATACTACAATCATACGACCGGTGAGGAGGAAGGGAGTTGGCTCGGGACCGACTGAAGACCGTGCGCAGATCATGATATTCCTCCGGCACTCCTGTCAAATCGCCAGGTTCCTCCTGAGAAGTGGGGACAGAAGAAATGGGAGGGATGGCAGACATTAAACACTTCACATGACAAGAAACGTTCCAGGATAGGATAGAATTACTAGACCAATTAATAGAAGGATTATGACATACTAGCCAGGGATGACCCAAAACAACAGGTGTAAAAGGTGAACGAAAAATCAAAAAAGAAATAGTCTCACTGTGGTTACCAGATACTGTGAGAGTTAAAGGTAGTGTCTCAAATCTGATACTGGGAAGATGACTACCATCTAAGGCAAACATGGGCGTAGGCTTGTCTAACTGTCTGAAAGGAATGTCATGTTTCCGAGCCCATGCTTCGTCCATGAAACAACCCTCAGCCCCAGAGTCAATCAAGGCACTGCATGTAGCACCCGAACCGGTCAGCGTAGATGGACCGACATAATAGTACAGGATCTAGATGAAGAGACCTGAGTAGTAGCGCTCACCAGTAGCCCTCCGCTTACTGATGAGCTCTGGCCTTTACTGGACATGAATTGACAAAATGTCCATCAAATCCGCAATAGAGGCACAGGCGGTTGGTGATCCTCCGTTCCCTCTCCTTGGTCGAGATGCGAATACCTCCCAGCTGCATGGGCTCAGTCTCTGAGCCAGAGGAGGAGATGGTTGCGATGCGGAGCAGGGAAACACCGTTGACGCGAGCTCTCTTCCACGAGCTTGGTGACGAAGATCTACCCGTCGTTCTATGCGGATGGCGAGAGCAATCAAAGAGTCCACACTGGAAGGAACCTCCCGAGAGAGAATCTCATCTTTGACCACTGCGTGGAGTCCCTCCAGAAAACGAGCGAGCAGCGCCGGCTCGTTCCAGTCACTAGAGGCAGCAAGAGTGCGAAACTCTATAGAGTAATCCGTTATGGATCGATCACCTTGGCATAGGGAAGCCAGGGCCCTAGAAGCCTCCCTACCAAAAACTGAACGGTCAAAAACCCGAATCATCTCCTCTTTAAAGTTCTGGTAATTGTTAGAACAATCAGCCCTTGCCTCCCAGATAGCTGTGCCCCACTCTCGAGCCCGGCCAGTAAGGAGTGAAATGACGTAAGCAACCCGAGCTCTCTCGCTAGAGTATGTGTTGGGTTGGAGAGAGAACACAATATCACACTGGGTGAGAAAGGAGCGGCACTCCGTGGGCTGCCCGGAGTAGCAAGGTGGGTTATTAACCCTAGGTTCCGGAGGCTCGGCAGGCCAGGAAGTAACAGGTGGCACGAGGCGAAGACTCTGGAACTGTCCAGAGAGGTCGGAAACCTGAGCGGCCAGGTTCTCCACGGCATGGCGAGCAGCAGACAATTCCTGCTCGTGTCTGCCGAGCATGGCTCCTTGGATCTCGACGGCAGTGTTACGAGCATCTGTAGTCGCTGGGTCCATTCCTTGGTCGGATCCTTCTGTTATGCAGGTGAATGAGGACCCAAAAGCGACTTGCGAAAACAGAGTTTTAATCCAGTAAAGTTACTTTACAAACAAAAGGCATAATACTACTCGTAATGACGAGAACAGACTGGAGACTTGATCAAGAACTGCAGGTTGCCTCGGGAAGGCACTTGAACGTAGCAGACTCAGACACCTGCTCACCACGCAGCATCTGAGGAAACACGACACGACAGGGCAATACATAGACACAGCACGGTGAATAATAGACAAGGAT
>NW_025758764.1:0-4985 GCF_021184085.1 Oncorhynchus gorbuscha | reverse complement strand
TTAGTTTAGTCATTAACTCAGCATGGTAAGGTAAGGGTTAGTTTAGTCATTAACTCAGCATGGTAAGGTAAGGGTTAGTTTAGTCATTAACTCAGCATGGCAAGGTAGGGGTTAGTTTAGTCATTAACTCAGCATGGTATGGTAAGGGTTAGTTTAGACATTAACTCAGCATGGTACGGGTTAGTTTAGACATTAACTCAGCATGGTAAGGTAAGGGTTAGTTTAGACATTAACTCAGCATGGTATGGTAAGGGTTAGTTTAGACATTAACTCAGCATGGTACGGGTTAGTTTAGACATTAACTCAGCATGGCAAGGTAGGGGTTAGTTTAGTCATTAACTCAGCATGGCAAGGTAGGGGTTAGTTTAGTCATTAACTCAGCATGGTAAGGTAAGGGTTAGTTTAGTCATTAACTCAGCATGGTAAGGTAAGGGTTAGTTTAGTCATTAACTCAGCATGGTAAGGTAAGGGTTAGTTTAGTCATTAACTCAGCATGGTAAGGTAAGGGTTAGTTTAGTCATTAACTCAGCATGGTAAGGTAAGGGTTAGTTTAGACATTAACTCAGCATGGTAAGGTAAGGGTTAGTTTAGTCATTAACTCAGCATGGTAAGGTAAGGGTTAGTTTAGTCATTAACTCAGCATGGTATGGTAAGGGTTAGTTTAGACATTAACTCAGCATGGTACGGGTTAGTTTAGACATTAACTAAGCATGGTACGGGTTAGTTTAGACATTAACTCAGCATGGTACGGGTTAGTTTAGACATTAACTCAGCATGGTACGGGTTAGTTTAGTCATTAACTCAGCATGGCAAGGTAAGGGTTAGTTTAGACATTAACTCAGCATGGTAAGGTAAGGGTTAGTTTAGACATTAAATCAGCATGGTAAGGTACGGGTTAGTTTAGACATTAACTCAGCATGGTAAGGTAAGGGTTAGTTTAGACATTAAATCAGCATGGTAAGGTACGGGTTAGTTTAGTCATTAACTCAGCATGGTAAGGGTTAGTTTAGACATTAACTCAGCATGGTATGGTAAGGGTTAGTTTAGACATTAACTCAGCATGGCAAGGTAGGGGTTAGTTTAGTCATTAACTCAGCATGGCAAGGTAGGGGTTAGTTTAGTCATTAACTCAGCATGGTAAGGTAAGGGTTAGTTTAGTCATTAACTCAGCATGGTAAGGTAAGGGTTAGTTTAGTCATTAACTCAGCATGGTAAGGTAAGGGTTAGTTTAGTCATTAACTCAGCATGGTAAGGGTTAGTTTAGACATTAACTCAGCATGGTAAGGTAAGGGTTAGTTTAGTCATTAACTCAGCATGGTAGGGGTTAATTTAGTCATTAACTCAGCATGGTAGGGGTTAATTTAGTCATTAACTCAGCATGGTATGGTAAGGGTTAGTTTAGACATTAACTCAGCATGGTACGGGTTAGTTTAGACATTAACTCAGCATGGTACGGGTTAGTTTAGACATTAACTCAGCATGGTACGGGTTAGTTTAGACATTAACTCAGCATGGTACGGGTTAGTTTAGTCATTAACTCAGCATGGTATGGTAAGGGTTAGTTTAGACATTAACTCAGCATGGTACGGGTTAGTTTAGTCATTAACTCAGCATGGTATGGTAAGGGTTAGTTTAGACATTAACTCAGCATGGTACGGGTTAGTTTAGACATTAACTCAGCATGGTACGGGTTAGTTTAGACATTAACTCAGCATGGTACGGGTTAGTTTAGTCATTAACTCAGCATGGTACGGGTTAGTTTAGACATTAACTCAGCATGGTACGGGTTAGTTTAGTCATTAACTCAGCATGGCAAGGTAAGGGTTAGTTTAGTCATTAACTCAGCATGGTAAGGGTTAGTTTAGACATTAACTCAGCATGGTAAGGTAAGGGTTAGTTTAGACATTAACTCAGCATGGTAAGGATTAGTTTAGACATTAACTCAGCATGGTAAGGTAAGGGTTAGTTTAGACATTAACTCAGCATGGTAAGGGTTAGTTTAGACATTAACTCAGCATGGTAAGGGTTAGTTTAGTCACTAACTCAGCATGGTAGGTACAGTTAGACATGAACTCATAGTAAATGGGTTAGTTTAGACATGAACTCAGCATGGTAAGGTAAGGGATTAGTTTAGACATTAACTCAGCATGGTATGGTAAGGGTTAGTTTAGACATTAACTCAGCATGGCAAGGTAGGGGTTAGTTTAGACATTAACTCAGCATGGTATGGTAAGGGTTAGTTTTAGACATTAACTCAGCATGGTAGGGTTAGTTTAGACATTAACTCAGCATGGCAAGGTAGGGTTAGTTTAGTGTTAACTCAGCATGGTAAGGTAGTTGGGGTTTAGTCATTAACTCAGCATGGTAAGGTAAGGGTTAGTTTAGACATTAACTCAGCATGGTAAGGTGAGGTTAGTTTAGACATTAACTCAGGCATGGTGCGGGATGGTTTAGTCATTAACTCAGCATGGTAAGGTAGAGGTTAGTTTAGACATTAACTCAGCATGGTAAAGGTTCGTTAGACATTAACTCAGCATGGTAAGGGTTAGTTTAGTCACTAACTCAGCATGGTAAGGGTAATTTAGACATGAACTCAGCATGGTATGGTAAGGTTTAGTTTAGACATGAACTCAGCATGGTAAGGTAAGGGTTAGTTTAGACATTAACTCAGCATGGTATGGTAAGGGTTAGTTTAGACATTAACTCAGCATGGCAAGGTAGGGGTTAGTTTAGACATTAACTCAGCATGGTATGGTTTAGTTTAGACATTAACTCAGCATGGTACGGGTTAGTTTAGACATTAACTCAGCATGGTAAGGTAAGGGTTGGTTTAGACATTAACTCAGCATGGTATGGTAAGGGGTTAGTTTAGACATTAACTCAGCATGGTAAGGTAGGGTTAGTTTAGACATTAACTCAGCATGGTAAGGTATGGTTTAGTTTAGTCATTAAATCAACTGTGGCAAGGTACGTTAGTTTAGTCATTAACTCAGCATGGTAAAGGGGGTTAGTTTAGTCATTAACTCAGCATGGTAAGGTAAGGGTTAGTTTAGACATTAACTCAGCATGGTAAGGTAGGGGTTAGTTTAGTCATTAACTCAGCATGGCAAGGGTTAGTTTAGACATTAACTCAGCATGGTAAGGTAAGGGTTAGTTTAGTCATTAACTCAGCATGGTAAGGTAAGGGTTAGTTTAGTCATTAACTCAGCATGGTAAGGTAAGGGTTAGGTTTAGATTAACTCAGCATGGTAAGGGTTAGTTTAGACATTAACTCAGCATGGTATAGTAAGGTTATAGAATATTAACTCAGCATGGTAGGGGTTAATTTAGTCATTAACTCAGTACGGTAGTTAATTGAATACAACTCAGCATGGTATGGGGTTATTGGGTTTAGATATTTTAACTCAGCATGGTACGGGTTAGTTTAGACATTAACTCAGCACAGGTACGGGTTAGTTTAGACATTAACTCAGCATGGCACGGTTAGTTTAGTCATTAACTCAGCATGGTATGGTAAGGGTTAGTTTAGACATTAACTCAGCATGGTACGGGTTAGTTTAGACATTAACTCAGCATGGTACGGGTTAGTTTAGACATTAACTCAGCATGGTACGGGTTAGTTTAGTCATTAACTCAGCATGGTACGGGTTAGTTTAGACATTAACTCAGCATGGTACGGGTTAGTTTAGTCATTAACTCAGCATGGCAAGGTAAGGGTTAGTTTAGTCATTAACTCAGCATGGTAAGGGTTAGTTTAGACATTAACTCAGCATGGCAAGGTAGGGGTTAGTTTAGTCATTAACTCAGCATGGTATGGTAAGGGTTAGTTTAGTCATTAACTCAGCATGGTAAGGGTTAGTTTAGACATTAACTCAGCATGGTAAGGTAAGGGTTAGTTTAGACATTAACTCAGCATGGTAAGGATTAGTTTAGACATTAACTCAGCATGGTAAGGTAAGGGTTAGTTTAGACATTAACTCAGCATGGTAAGGGTTAGTTTAGACATTAACTCAGCATGGTAAGGGTTAGTTTAGTCACTAACTCAGCATGGTAAGGGTAAGTTTAGACATGAACTCAGCATGGTAAGGTAAGGTTTAGTTTAGACATGAACTCAGCATGGTAAGGTAAGGGTTAGTTTAGACATTAACTCAGCATGGTAAGGGTTAGTTTAGACATTAACTCAGCATGGCAAGGTAAGGGTTAGTTTAGACATTAACTCAGCATGGTAAGGTAAGGGTTAGTTTAGACATTAACTCAGCATGGTACGGGTTAGTTTAGTCATTAACTCAGCATGGCAAGGTAAGGGTTAGTTTAGTCATTAACTCAGCATGGTACGGATTAGTTTAGTCATTAACTCAGCATGGTACGGGTTAGTTTAGACATTAACTCAGCATGGTACGGGTTAGTTTAGACATTAACTCAGCATGGTACGGGTTAGTTTAGACATTAACTCAGCATGGTACGGGTTAGTTTAGTCATTAACTCAGCATGGTACGGGTTAGTTTAGACATTAACTCAGCATGGTACGGGTTAGTTTAGACATTAACTCAGCATGGTACGGGTTAGTTTAGACATTAACACAGCATGGTACGGGTTAGTTTAGTCATTAACTCAGCATGGTACGGGTTAGTTTAGACATTAACTCAGCATGGTACGGGTTAGTTTAGTCATTAACTCAGCATGGTAAGGTAAGGGTTAGTTTAGACATTAACTCAGCATGGTATGGTAAGGGTTAGTTTAGACATTAACTCAGCATGGTACGGGTTAGTTTAGACATTAACTCAGCATGGCAAGGTAAGGGTTAGTTTAGTCATTAACTCAGCATGGCAAGGTAGGGGTTAGTTTAGTCATTAACTCAGCATGGTAAGGTAAGGGTTAGTTTAGTCATTAACTCAGCATGGTAAGGTAAGGGTTAGTTTAGTCATTAACTCAGCATGGTAAGGTAAGGGTTAGTTTAGTCATTAACTCAGCATGGTAAGGTAAGG